>NC_056741.1:314724916-314950858 GCF_019279795.1 Protopterus annectens
TTAAGGTTTCAATATCGCAATCTACAAAATACTTACATTAATTAAACTGATGTTACACACATCAGAAAAGAGCACAGAGACAACACACAAACCTGGCATGTTTACAAGCATAGTGCCATGCAGATGGAGACCTCTGAGGGTAAAAGGAAGCTCCAGCTAATCAGTTACAGTGACAGTTTGCTGGAGATCCTGCCAGGGTTTCCTAGGTTCATAGGTGTGTACTAGGCTAATGGCCCTGGAGCCTATATAAGCCTAGCCCAAGACGATTCCCTGGCATCATGCCGCCCAAAGTTATTTCCCAGTGCCCCTCTCAAGCAAGGCCACTGAAGTGATCCCTGGGGTGAACTTCCTATTGCCCATCCACTCGTCATGATTTCTCTTAAAGAGGGCCAGTGAAGTGCTCTGCTTGACGTGAATGGGAAGTTTGTTCCAGAGTATGGGAAGTCTCTGGGTAGGAACCTGTCCCTCCAGCATGTTCTGTTTATTGTGGTAATGAGGTTTAGGTCCCTGGAGCATGTGGCACAGAGGGATTGGGATTTCTTTAGGTGTAGCATATTTAGCAGCTCTGGGTCAGACATGGCTTTGTAGGTCAAGCGGAGATCGCCTCTAAGTAGGCGATAAGAGACAGAGTATAGCTGGAGTTTTTTTGAGTCTGTCCATATAGGGCATGTGTCTAAGGCCTAAGATCCTCTAAGTGAGGTATTTTTGTGGCCTTTCCAGTTGTTGTAGGTGTCTAGTGAGGTACATACTAAATGGGGCGTTGTATTCTATAGTACTCATTCCCTCCAGTACAGCTCTTTTGAGTGTGTACCTTTAACTCCCAGTGGGTGTGGCTTCAGCCTTTAAAAAATAAAGTTATCACCTTACAATTCTAACAAACAGTCATTGACATAGGTCAGATATCAATACAATTGTGTTTGCCATCATGTATGCTTGAAGATAAAACATTCTGATACCTTGTATGTAGCATGGTTTTGGAATTATTAATGCAAATATGAACAAGCAATATTTGACACCTAGAGGCGCAGTAGGAGGTAACTGCAGATGCACCTGGAGGCGTCACTCAGATGTAAGAGGGATGTGTAGAGAGGGATTATGACCTCTTTCTTCCTGGATGAGAAACCTTTTGTAATGAGATGGTGTTCAGTGGACTACCGCCTATGTGGTAGCTCATGGGCATCGAATTTTTCCCAAAGGGAATGACAATGCACTTTTTCGCATTGAGCTTAAGGCCATGGTTCTGGCACCAGTCACTGGTGTCAGTGAGGCCTTTTTGTAGAATGTCTACATCAGTTGGAGAATCAATAATTGCTCCCAGTTTGCAATCATCTGCGAACTTGGTCAGCCAAAGTCCCTTTGTGTCGGCTTGAACTTCAGAGAAGTAGATGCCAAACAGGAGAGAACCTAGGACCGATCCCTGTGGGGCACCACTTGTAACTGGTCGGTAGTCAGATTTGGAGTCCGCTACTTTCACAGTGTGGGTTCTATCAGTGAGCCAGTTGGCAACCCATCTTATGACATAGGGATTTATGCCTAGTTTAGTGAGTCCATCTACGATTCCTGAGTGAGGGATGGTGTTGAAGGCCTTGGCAAGATCTAGGTAGGCTGTGTGAACTACCTTGCCCTCATCCACAGCTCTGGTGACAGACTCGAAGAAGTCTATCAGGTTGCGCAGGCATGATATACCTTTCACAAACCCAAATTGAGTGGGGGCCAGAGTTTGGAAATTCCCTATGTCCTTATTTATAAGGTCCGTGATGATGTGCTCCATAGCCTTACATATCAGACTCATCAAACTAATGGGACAGTAGTTCCCAGGGTCTGTAGTTGCTCCCACTTTGTAGAGTGGGATGACCATAGCAGTGTGCCATTTGGTAGGAACAAAGCCTGAAATGAGGCTATGATTGAACGGGGTACTCAGGTGTGGTGCCAATTCACTTTGTAATTCATGTAGAACAAAGCCAGGGATATTATCAGGTCCCATGTAAGCTGTATTCTTGGCTTTGGACAGTGCATTTTTTACCTGTGTAGCTGTGAAAATAGGGGCTTGGTATTCCTCAGGTATTGTGATAGGCCCTGTATGGGGTGAAAGGGGGGTAAAGTTTGCACTGAACCTGTCGGTCATTATGTTAGCAATATCAGTTGGTTCTGTATATGTATTGCCATTGTGCTGTAACTCAGAGCAGATCTGAGTATTGCCATGTAGATTCTCGACATAATTATAGAATGCATGTGGTTGTCTTTAGAATCTGCAACAATTTTGTTTTCATAGCTAGCTTTAGTGGATTTGATGAGGGATCTCAAGTTTTTGCTGAGGCTAACAAGGGAGTTTTTCCAGTCTTGGGAATACACCCTTTTTTTGCAACAGTTTTTTCCTTCTGTTGTAGAGCTTGTTTACGGTGGGGGACCACCAGATTGGCTTCCTTATTTGGAGAAGAGTGTCTTGGTTCTGTTTGGTATGGCTCATTCTATGCACTTGTGTATGTGCTCGTACAGTTCATTGGTGTTTGATTCAGACGTCATGCACCTATTTTCCATTTGCATGGGTGTCGTGAAGTTAGCCACCTCCGTTTTTAGAAGCCCAAAATTGGCTTTGGAGAAGGTTTTTTTTATGGTGGTTTCCTTTAGGGGGGGTGAGGGGGGTGTGGATATCCATGGTGATTAGCTTGTGGTCAGATCTGACCAGGGAGTAGTTGATTACTGGTGTAGAGCAATGGTTGACCAGGTCAAGGATGTTTCTACCTCTGGTGGTGGTAAGAATGAGTTGGTCCAGGGCGTTGGAATTAATGAATTCCAGACAACGTTGAGCAAGTGTGTTGGTACATGAGTAATTTTCCCAGTTAATGGAGGGGTAGTTAAAGTCTCCCAATATAAGGGTATTGGGTTGTACCCTAATATTTTCCAGTGTGTTTAGGAATGTGGAGTGGGAGTCTTGGGACATGCTGGGGGATCTATAGCAGGCTACAACCTGGATTGCAGTTTTACCCAATGCTAGTCGTACTAGAAGTGCGTTATGTTGGGCTGCTAGTCTGGAGGTATGCATATCCTTTATGAATATGGAGACACCACCACCTTTAGTGCTTCGGTCCAGGTTTAGGAGACTAAAGGTGTGATGTGAATTATAAAATACCACAAAGACCACCAATCCAAGAAGTAAGTAGTTTTCAGAAACACTTAGTGCCTCGGCTTGCACAGCCTTCCAAGAGTAAAAACACTACATAACACTCTTTACTTAAATACAGCATATTGCACAAGACAATTAATCAATTTAAGCATACAATTTAAATCACATACTTCCAATTACATTCCTTGTTGAGTCCCTGAGGCTCCAAAGTACCATACTTTAAAATCAAGAGGGTTTCTTTTTTTAAAAGTTTATTTTTTAAGGACACATCACCTATACCAACTTGCAATGTTTCCAGAACACAACCCCTAAGACAATCAGGATCAGAATTGTGTGCTGTCATGAAACGGCTCCCAAGGGCACTTCCTAGTTTTTTATTTTTTATGTTCCTAATATGTTCCTGTAACCGGACTTTAAAACTCCTATAAGTTTCCCCCTATGTAAAACTTACTGCATCCACATCTCAGCACATACACTAGCCCCTCATTATTACAACTGTATTCATACCTAGCTGTAAATTTAATAACATTAATACAGGGAAAAGAACTCACTACATAATGACAGATGGAACAGCCATCACATGGAACAGTGCCCTTATTTGTGCTTAAATTCTGACTAACATTAACATCTGGTAAACAAAATTGTTTATGTACCAGAATATCAGCCACATTCCTAGCTCCTTTATATGCAATACTCACAAAGTCAGGTAATAAAGAGTTCAAAATGTTATCCCTTAGAAGCATGAGCCACAAACTATGTGCTTTTTAACTATTTCCTCAGTTATAACATTATAGGTTGTCACTAAAAAAAAACTGTCTTCTGGTCCTCATTATTTCCAAATGTGTTGGTGGATTTGTTTCCACATGTACCAACTTTATATTTCCCACTAACACGGGCATAATGAGAGTATCCCTGGGGGTTAAAAGAATACCTCATGTTCATGATTTTTTGTTTAGCTTCCCTAACCAACTGGAAATCATAGCCCCTTTTAATAAACATATCTTCTGCTTCTGCTATCTCTCTGTCAAAGCTCATCTCAAGGCTACAAAGCCAATGAATTCGTAAGAATTCATTATAAGGCAGCATCTTGACCAAATGTTTAGGGTGACAACTACTCCCATATAAAAATACATTTCTATGTTCAAATTTCCTATGGAGATACAGTAGCTGAAAGGGAGGGCCTCACTTACACAGGAGTGTTGGTAAGGGAAAAAATGCAGTTGAGATACCTCACAAAGGGTTAAAACAGTAGTGCAGCGGTGTGCGATGAGCAAACAAGTGCAAATCCACACAAATGTGGGGTTTAAGTACCACAAAAACAAAATAAAATAGAAACACTGGAATTGCCAATCAACCCTTGTCCCTGAGCTCTTAGCTAAACACCCTATGCCAGACCAGTTCCAAGCAGTTCACTTACTCCCACTAAGTGCAGGTAGGCTCCAGCCAACACAAGATGGCGTAGCAGGAAACACAGGAATCACACAAACAGATCTGGATACAGCAAAACCAGTAATTAGACTATGTTAAAGAAATTTAAACTCTGTTTAGGTCAATTTAACACAAGAGAACAGATACACACTTAAATACAACAGCAGAACAGTTCACACTAAGTTAAACAGTTTAACAGTAAAACAGTGAAAAAATACAGTGCAGATGCAATGCAAGTTAATAAAACAGCACAGTTAATCAAATAAAAGTGCAGTACAAGTCAAAATAAATGGAAAAATGGCACTTAGTTCTGTAGATTCTCTCACCAGCTTTGACATCAGCACATGGTAGATGCAGAATTGCAATAAACCGTAAAACCTTTACAAAAGGAACGTCACCTTATGTATTATGAAATACACCCACAACAATATTACAGAATGGCTAATGGTAAAATGGGGGCTTCTAAGCTCTAGCTGTATTTACACTATTAAAAGTGGATACCTGAACATTTATGTTTGGTTGAGTGCTGTGTCAGAGTAGACCGAAACTATCTGTACTAAAATGGATCCATGGGATTTCATTTAGACTTCACTTACCCTTATAATAATATACACAGCTCAGCTAGGTAATTTTTATCCAGAAATGCAAACTGATGAGAACTAGTCCTATAATCACCTCCCTTATACAACAGTGAGCATAATCATATCAATATAGTTAAGGTTTCAATATCGCAATCTACAGAATACTTACATTAATTAAACTGATGTTACACATATCAGAAAAGAGCACAGAGACAACACACAAACATACCGGCATGTTTACAAGCATAGTGCCATGCAGATGGAGACCTCTGAGGGTAAAAGGGAGCTCCAACTAATCAGTTACAGTGACAGTTTGCCGGAGATCCTGCCAGGGTTTCCTAGGTTCATAGGTGTTCATAGGTGGAGCCTATATAAGCCTAGCCCAAGAAAATTCCCTGACATCATGCCACCCAAAGTTAGTTCCCAGTGCCCCTGTCAAGCAAGGCCACTGAAGTGATCCCCGGGGTGAACTTCCTATTGCCCATCCACTCATCAAGATTTCTCTTAAAGAGCGCCAGTGAAGTGCTCTGCTTGACGTGAATGGGAAGTTTGTTCTAGAGTATGGGAAGTCTCTGGGTTAGGAACCTGTCCCTCCAGCATGTTCTGTTTATTGTGGTAATGAGGTTTAGGCCCCTGGAGTGTGTGGCACAGAGGAATTAGGATTTCTTTAGGTGTAGCATATCTAGCAGCTCTGGGTCAGACATGGCTTTGTAGGTCAATCAGAGATCGCCTCTAAGTAGGTGATAAGAGACAGAGTATAGCTAGAGTTTTTTTGTCTGTCCGTATAGGGCATGTGTCTAAGGCCTAAGATCCTCTTAGTGAGGTATTTTTGTGGCCTTTCCAGTTGTTGTAGGTGTCTAATGAGGTACATACTAAATGGGGCATTGTATTCTATAGTAGGTTTAATGAGATGAGTAGAGAAGGGTTATGACCTCTTTCTTCCTGTATGAGAAACCTTTTGTAATGAGATGTGCCACATAGAAAGACTTTTTGACTACAGTGGCAATGTGGTTATCAAAGGAGAGGTTGCTGTCAACCTGTGTCCCCAGGTCTCTTATCACACCTTTGGTGTTCAGTGGACTACCGTCTATGTGGTAGTTCATGGGCATCGGATTTTTTCCAAAGGGAATAACAATGCACTTTTTGGCATTGAGCTTAAGGCCATGGTTCTGGCACCAGTCATTGGTGTCAGTGAAGCCTTTTTGTAGAATGTCTACATCAGTTGGGGAATGAGTAATGGCTCCCAGTTTGCAATCATCTGTGAACTTGGTCAGCCAGAGTCCCTTTGTGTCAACTTGAACTTCAGAGAAGTAGATGCCAAACAGGAGAGGACCTAGGACCGATCCCTGTGGGACACCACTTGTAATTGGTCAGTAGTCAGATTTGGAGTCCGCTACTTTCACAGTGTGAGTTCTGTCAGTGAGCCAGTTGGCAACCCATCTTATGACATAGAGATTTATGCCTAGTTTATAGTGAGTCTATCTATGATTCCTGAGTGAGGGATGGTGTTGAAGGCCTTGGCAAGATCTAGGTAGGCTGTGTGAACTACCTTGCCCTCATCCACAACTCTGGTGACAGACTCGAAGAAGTCTATCAGGTTGAGCAGGCATGATCTACCTTTCACAATCCCAAACTGTGTGGGGTCCAGAGTTTGGAGATTCCCTATGTCATTATTTATAAGGTCCATGATGATGTGCTCCATAGCCTTACATATCAGACTAATGGGGTGGTAGTTCCCAGGGTCTGCAGTTGCTCCTCCTTTGCAGAGTGGGATGACCATAGCAGTGCACCATTTGGTATGAGCAAAGCCTGAAATGAGGCTGTGATTGAACAGGGTACTTGGGTGTGGTGCCAGTTCACTTTGTAATTCATGTAGAACACAGCCAGGGATATTATCAGGTCCCATGGAAGCTGTATTCTTGGCTTTGGATGGTGCGTTTTTTACCTGTGTAACTGTGATAATAGGGACTTGGCACTCCTCAGATATTGTGATAGGCCCTTTAGGGGGTAAAAGGGGGGTAAAGTTCGCACTGAACCTGTCGGCCATTATGTTGGCAATATCAGTTGGTTCTGTATATGTATTGCCATTGTGCTATAACTCAAAGCAGATCTGAATATTGCCATGTAGATTATTGACATAACTATAGAATGCCTTGTGGTTGTCTTTAGAATCTGCAAAAAAATTATTTTCATAGCTAGCTTTACTGGATTTGATGAGGGATTTCAGTTTTTTGCTGAGACTAACAAGGGAATTTTTCCAGTCTTGGGAATTCACCCTTTTCTGCAACAGTTTTTTCCTTCTGTTGTAGAGGGTGTTTATGGTGGGGCACCACCAGATTGGCTTCCTTTTTTTGGAGGAAATCGTCTTGGTTCTGTTTAGTATGGCCCATTCCATGCACTTGTTTATGTGTTCATACAGTGCATTGGTGTATGATTCAGCAGTCATGCACCTATTTTCCATTTGCATGGGTGTCGTGAAGTTAGCCACCTCTGTTTTTAGAAGCCCAAAATTGGCTTTGGAGAAGTTTTTTGCAGTGGTTTCCTTTAGGGGGTGAGGGTGGGATGTGGATATCCACGGTGATTAGCTTGTGGTCAGATATGACCAGGGAATAGTTGATTACTGGTGTAGAGAAATGGTTGACCAGGTCAAGGATGTTTCTACCCCTGGTGGGGGTAAGAATGAGTTGGTCCAGGGCATTGGAATTAATGAATTCCAGAAAACGTTGAGCAAGTGTGTTGGTACATGAGTAATTTTCCCAGTTAATGGTGGGGTAAAATCTCCCAATATAAGGATACTGGGTTGTACCCTAATATTTTCCAGTGTGTTTAGGAATGTAGAGTGGGAGTCTTGGGACACGCTGGGGGATCTATAGCAGGCTACAACCTGGATTCCAGTTTACCCAGTGTTAGTTGTTCCTGAAGTATCTCTGATGCATTATGTTGGGATACTAGTCTGGAGGTGTACATATCCTTTATGAATATCGAGACGCCGCCAAGTTTAGTGCTTTGGTCCAGGTTTAGGATCCGAAAGTTGTTGTATGAATTGTAGCCTGGTAGTGCTGGGGTGCTCTCCGGAACCTTGAGCCAGGTCTCGGTCACTGCACAGATGTCGATGTTCTCCATTTTAAGGACTGCTTCGAGCGAGTGCATTTTGAGATTTAGACTTCTAGCATTCAGTAGCATATCCCTCAGATTTTGTTTGCTTGTAGCTGCTATGATGGTAATTTTGCCTGCAGGACATTGTCTAAAAAAAGGCACTATAAGGGTGGCAAGAGCCTTGGCCAGTATCCGGAATCCCTGGAGTGACAGGTGCAGGCCATCTCTGGTGAAGCATCGAGGTCTGTCGATCATGTCATCCCAGGCAAACAGATAGTGGATCCCCTTAGAATGACACCAGAAACTTAGCCAATTGTTGAAGTCAATCATTTTCTGTTTGCACTGTGGTATCATTCTGAGTGACGGTAGGATGCTACTCAGAGCTAGGGTCATACCTGCCTGGGCTACAAGATCCGAGAGCTCCTCTATGTCTCTTTTCATGTAGTCCAGGGAGGTACATCTCAGGTCATTCACACCAACATGGACAATGACAGAGTCATATTTGTACCTGTTGTGGAGTGACCTAAGTACATGCGTTATGTGGTGGACCCTGGCACCCGACAGGCAGCTGACCGTAACTTTCTCCTTATTCAACCTAGTGAGTGGGACATCAGTGTGCCTTACTATTGAGTCACCTATGACTAGTGTATTGGGTAAGTTGTTTTGCCTTATGGGCTCTGGTTGAGTGGCACACTGTTTATGTGAGCTATGCGTCTCATGGTTTGTGCTGGGATGTGTTTTTTTTTTGCATTTCTGCCTCGGAGATCTCTGTTGTTTGGGCAGATTTTTATTGAGAGCCTCTGCGAAAGTAGGTGTGTGTTTTGTGTTACTATGTGAGGGTTGTGGTGGTGTAAGTTCTGGAGGGCTATGTGTTGAATGTGGTATGGTGCAGGTGTTAACCTTCTCCTCTTGACTGGCTAATCCAGTCTTGGCTGGAGAGTGCTTGGCTTCCAATTTGGCTATATATGTGCATCTCTCACAAGTCATAGTGTTGAGAGGCAAGAGGAGAGGGTTGTCTGTGTACATGAGGCAGTTGCTACATTGCCTCAGGATGCCCAAGTTCAGCAGGTTGACAGGAGAAAGCACAGAGAACTGACCTTTAGGCATGCCTGGATATGAGCTCAATATACTAAGTACTGACCACTTGGATATAAATTTATTTATAAAACAGATGGACAGGCTGGGCTATAGAGGACTTTTTCAGCCAAGACCCAGCATGTTAAGTAAGTACAGTAGAAACAAACTGATATAAAATAGACAATCAAAATTGCACATAAATCAGACTCAGTGTTACATGGAAAAAATGGAACTGGCATTGGCATGAATGGGAGTGGATGCATCAGCTGAAAATATATGACTACTGCTGCTTTCCTTAGCATGTCCCACTACACCAAAGAAATGTGACCTTGTTGATGTAATGATGTACTACAAGGTATTGCCCACAATACCATACTGGAGCAGTGACAACAGGGCAGCTATGCAGGCACTATAAGTTATGTTTGGGCACAGAAATAAAGTGCAAGAGATGCACCAGCAATAGTCCTGGTGTTAAGAAAGATTTTATTGGCAATGTGAACACCCTCTGCCATAATTGATGGTTACGTCTAGTACTCCACACCCTCCAAGTGAGAAATTTGGGGAGTAAATGACAGCACCCAACTTACAGTCATCCACAAACCTGGTCAGCCACAAGCCTTTTGTCTTTGCCAGGACCTCAGAGAAATAGATGCCAAACAGTAAGGGTCCCAAGGACAGATCCCTGGGGGACTCCACTAATGACAGGTCTGCTATAAGAGGTGGAGGTGCCCATTTTGATTTTGAGGGTCCTATTGGTGAGCCAGTTGGCCACCCACCTGATGATAGGGATTTACGCCAAGTTGTATTGGCTTTCCAATGATGCCCGAGTGGGGGACTGTGTCAAAGGCCTTGGCCAAGTCAAGGTAAGCTGTAAGCACTTTCGGTTATACAATTACTGTGACAGGTGTGCTGTAAGGTAACATGGTAGCTGGATTTGACAATTGCTGCAGGACTATTATAGGTGATAAGAGTATACAACTGATTGACTGTAAACTTAAAGGAAAAACAGTGTTCACCTATGACAGAATGTAGAACACTGGCAGGTCAAGAGCTGGATGTCCTGTTCCAGTCAGCGGCTGTGGATGAATACCTTAAGTCAAAGACGTATAGTGCAAAAAAAAAAATCAGCCTGCATTCTCCACGCAGAAAGCCCAATGCATTACAAAATACTTGACAAAAAAACAGCCATTGGTGCAGGATGCCCTCCTGCTCAACCAGTGATCAGAGATCAAACACTGTTCTGGATGTCAGAATGTCAGTAGGGAAGGAGCAATTATGCTGATGCTGTTTTCCCTTCCTTAGGGGACAAGTACAGAGCTCTCTGAGGTACATCACACCACTAATTTTCCAATGAAGACCAGGGACAAGAGACATTCAGCTTCCAAAAGTTGGACAGAGACTTGAATGGTCTCTCTCATTCCTGTAAGTGAACAATTACCACTTGCAAGGCCCAACTGCTGCCATCCACTAAACTGCTACTATTGATGAGCAGTGATATAAAAAAGTGTTACACATTAAAATATGCCCATGTTATTCAAAAATTGAGAAAAAGCATTTAGAGGTAAAGGAAGGTGTTGACCATAAAGAGAGCCTACTCTGGTTCACTGACGCTGAAATTACAAACAACCAGCCTAGTGACTTAATCTAGCCCATTACCTGATATGACTCTAAGAACAAATTCTGTTAAGTCTAGTAGGACAACTGCATTCTATTGTAACTTTTGAATGTGAAGGTTCTGCTCTCACACTGCTCATCACCTATTAGGCTGCATTAACTCAAAGTGAAACATATCTTCCCTTTTCTCTGAAATGGTACAACCCCGGAAGCAGTACATTTAGAGTGGAGTGTAGGTGCAAATACTACACACTAGAAAGGCTAGGAATATAGTTTACCTGCAAAAAAATTTACTACCACATTTAAAGTACAGCAGTATTCTTGTCCATGGCAGACAGGCTGGCATCAATCCCCACCCCCACATTTGTACATGGGGTCGGGGTGTCACATCAATAGTGATCCCTGGCGCAGCAGACTGGGCACAGTATATTTGGCTTCAACAAACCAACCCAGACATTCAAAAATATAAATAATAAATAAATCACACCGCACAATAAGATAGCCAAATTGTTTTTTCAATACATTATACTTACAGCTGGTACAAAGCACCAAATATGCACAAAGATAGCAGACCTGTCATTAGTGGAGTCCCCCAGGCATCTGTCCTGGAACCCTTACTGTTTGGCATCTATTTCTCAGAGGTTCAGGCAAAGACAAAAGGCTTGTGGCTGACCAAGTTTGGGGATG
This sequence comes from Protopterus annectens, assembly GCF_019279795.1. Lineage (NCBI taxonomy): Eukaryota > Metazoa > Chordata > Ceratodontiformes > Protopteridae > Protopterus > Protopterus annectens. Next base: position 314,736,524 of record NC_056741.1, read on the forward strand.
ACTGTAAGATGGGTGCTGTCATTGACTCCCCAAATGATGTTAACACTGCAAGGGGGTCTCACAGCAACTAATGACTGGTGCCAAAGTCATGGCCTCAAGCTAAATGCAAAAAAATGTATCATACCACCACTCTGCAAAAATATGACCCCTACTGATTACCACATCAACAGCAAATCCCTAAGCACACAATCTGTGGTGAGAGACCTAGGCAGTCAGGTTGATAACCTCACATTCGACCATCATGTAGCGGCAGTGGTCAGAAAAGCCTTTTACGTGGTTCATCTCATAAGTAAAGGGATTGCATCCAGAAAAAAGGAGGTTATCTTTCTATACTCCTCCATCATTAGACCAATAGAGTACAACTCCCCTATTGGGATGTACCTCTCCAAACATCTGCACTACCTGGAAAGGCCACTGAAATACCTCACAAAGAGTATCCATGGCCTCCAACACCTGTCCTATGCAGACAGGCTCAAATCACTGTCACTGTACTCTGCATCATACAGATTGCTCAAGGGTGATCTGTGTCTTGTCTACAAGGCAATCTTGGACCCTGCCCTACTAGAAATGCTGCATATTTTTAAGTCTAACTCCTCACATACTACCCGCTCAAAAGGCCTGAATCTAGTATGCGACATGAACAAAACCTACTGGAGAGATAGGTCAGTCTCCCAGAGGCTGCCCAGTCTCTGGAATAGACTTCCCATACACGTCAAACAGAGCATCTCACTGACCCTCTTCAAGTGCAATCTGGATGGGAAACCACAAATTTGTCCCAGGTGTTCCACCTGTGTCCTTCATTGACAGGGATGACAGGTGCTGACTGAGGTTTCTTTTTGGGGATGAACTCTTGGCTAGCCTTGTAAGGGCCTCAGGGCCATTAGCCTAGTAACCTCCTATGATTAACATATATGGGTCTCAAATAAGACCTTCATGAGGTGCAACAGACTGCACTACATATGGATACACTGTTGCAGAGACAATGGTTCCTTATAAACAGATAACCAGTGAGCTGACTGCAAACACAGGTGTAAGGAATGAAGTGCCTAGCCTCTTCCTGATTGCTCTGTCTCTGTCTCATGATCTCTTGAATGCTCAAAGTCTCTAATGTGCATATTGCTATATCCATTCCACTCAGTTATAGACATGCTCTCAGGTCATCACCTCTCTATACAGCTTAGCAAGTTATACAGATGTTACTGGTCCTACATAATCTCCCTAAAGGAGATGTATAGGCTTGAACCTTGTAAGTGGGTACCTGAACATTTTATGCCACATCTGACATAAACATCTTTAACAAGCCTGTTAACATTCAAGTTGCTTCACTATTACTGTGTGCCTGCTATCTGTAAGGTACTCTGACAGCCTTGCCAAGCATAGCTGAAAACAGTAGGCTCTGATGCCAGTGTTTCCAAGATGACAGCAATGACATCTTAATGGAGATTTTTTTTGCAGGCTGTACTGCAGTGCATCTCACTGGCCTGCATTTCACTAATATAGCCACAATGGTTTAGTATGTATGTAAGTTTATCAACTTGTGCACATTTCCTTTTTTGTATATATGTGGAAGTGTGCATTATTAGCAGTTGTATGCTGCTATCATGTCTCACATCCCTTCTCCTACTGACAGCAGCCTTCATGGGCACCAGTCTTTCAAATGTCCCATCATTTCAAGTCTCCCGGGTGACAATGGTGACCCTAGAAGTTTTCTGCAGGACACTAACATGAATGTATCTGTGTGATGTGCTTTACTTTGCATGTCTGTATACCTTTCTCACTCTGATTATCATGCTATTGTCACGCGTACCTGCCTGTCTTTAGTGCACTTACTTAACATGCCTGGTCATGGCTGAAGAGGGTTATTTACAGCACATTCCACTCATCTGGTGAATCAATAACTGTTTACCTTCTGGAAACATTAGCAGGATCTTCTAATGCTGGGCTCTGCAGCATCTGGAGTTGTCCCAGTACTCTCCATGATTGTTACCTTCCCAATGGAAGCTATTACCTTGGATCATTCTGGAACTGTACCGCTGTTCGCAAACAGTATGTTGAGTTACAGTTACCAGGAACTATATTATATGGCAAACACACCTCCAGTTCCACTGTGGTAGTGTCATGCAGCTGCAAGAAAAGAGGACAAATCTAGTTTCTGCAGTACTTGGAGACATAAAGATAAGACATGGTCACATTTTGTTCAGAGGAATTTCATCTATACCACCACCTGAACTTCAGTGACACACCGACGGAATGTGTTGCATACTGATCTATGGGAAATTGCTACATACAATGATTACCACTACAGGAGCACTGACATTTGATGTTTAAACTTGCACCTCTCAAGTGTTCCCAATTTCACAGAATCTATCTGATTTTGCCTCATATTTTTGGTGTTCTCATCATAAAATTTGTTTTTTTTCTGGGAAACTGTTGAGGACTGCAATCAGCAAATGATGACAGATATTTGAGTTTCAGACTTAATATCTATCCTTTAGATAACACGTGCTAACTTAAAATTTATTATGCAACAACTTTCTAAGTATGGAATCTGTCCCTGATTTTGGGTCTTTCTCCCCCCCCCCATTATCTTTAGTTTTGTCCCTCATTCTTGTGCTAAGATGTTGAGAGTTGTATTTGTTGAATAAGATACAGAAAGCTATTAGGAATGCAATTTGAAAAAGAGTGTTGCATAACTATGCAAGATGCCTGTGTTAGTTTTAATTTTAAGGCAGAAAAAATATTGCAGGTGTTAAGGAAAAGTAACATGCTTTATTGATGGGGAAATGAATCAGTACATAATTCATTGACTTGAGTGCATGTGCTGGTAAGTGTTCTGCATATTATTTGAGAGAAATTATTTTAGCTTTCCTTACATTTTGTGCGTTTCTTATTTGCAATTCTTAGCTTTTTTCTTATTTAGTCATTTTCACTTCTGTGACTTTTTAGTTTGTTTAGGTGAAATGGCAGTGGAATTTTTAACTAAATTGTTTAATGAAATCTTGGAAAGTGAGAGGATGCCTGAGGAATGGAGAAAGTGTTTTGGGGCCGATTTTTAAGAATAAGGGTGATGTGCAGAGCTGCAGTAACTACACAGGGATTAAACCAATCAGTCACAGCATGAAGTTATGGGAAAGAGTAGTGGAAGCTAGGTTAAGAAGGGAGGTAATGATTAGTGATCAGCAGTATGGTTTCATGCCAGGAAAGAGCACTACAGATGCGATGTTTGCTCTGAGAGTGCTGATGGAGAAGTACAGAGATGGTCAGGAGTTGCATTGTGGCTTTGTGGACTTAGAGAAAGCATATGACAGGGTGCCTAGAGAGGAGTTGTGGTACTGTATGAGGAAGTTGGGAGTGTCAGAGAAGTATGTAAGAGTGCTGCAGGATATGTACAAGGGTAGTGTGACAGTGGTGTGGTCTGTGGTGGGAGTGACGGATGCGTTTAAGGTGGAGGTGGGATTACATCAAGGATCAGCTCTGAGCCCTTCTTATTTGCAATGGTGATGGACAGGTTGACAGACGAGATCAGACAGGAGTCCCTGTGGACTATGATGTTTGCAGATGACATTGTGATCTGTAGTGAGAGTAGGTAACAGGTGGAGGAGACCCTGGAGAGGTGGAGATATGTTCTAGAGAGAAGAGGAATGAAGGTCAGCAGGACTAAGACAGAATATATGTGTGTGAATGAGAGGGAGGATAGAGGAATGGTGAGGATGCAGGGAGTAGAGATGGCGAAGGTGGAGGAGTTTAAATACTTGGGGTCAACAGTTCAGAGTAATGGGGAGTGTGGAAGAGGTGAAGAAGAGAGTACAGGCAGGATGGAGTGGGTGGAGAAGAGTGTCAGGAGTGATTTGTGACAGACGAGTACCAGTAAGAGTGAAAGGGAAGGTCTACAAGAGTGTAGTGAGACCAGCTATGTTATATGGGTTGGAGACAGTGGCATTGACAAAAAGGCAGGAGTCAGAGCTTGACGTAGCAGAGTTGAAGATGTTAAGATTTGCACTGGGTGTGACGAGGATGGATAGGATTAGGAATAAGTTTATTAGAGGGTCAGCCCAGGTTGGAAGGTTTAGAGACAAAGCCAGAGAGGCAAGATTACGTTGGTTTGGACATGTGCTGAGGAGGGATGCAGAGTATATTGGGAAAAAGATGCTAAGGATGAAGCTGCCAGGTAAGAGGAAAAGAGGAAGGCCTAAGATAAGGTTTATGGATGTGGTGAGAGAGGACATGCAGGTGGTTGGTGTGACACAGCAAGATGCAGAGGACAGGAAGAAATGGAAACAGTTGATCCGCTGTGACGACCCCTAACGGGAGCAGCCGAAAGAAGAAGATCACTTCTGCGAGTCAATCTGACCTGACATATGCATTTATGGGGTGTATATTACAATTGCTGTGTTACAGTTGCTGTGCATACCCAACTGATTTGGCAGAGGACTGCTTGAGAGTGAAAATGAAGTCTTTCCTGCAACTGTGAGACAGTTATTGATGAGGTTTTACCTACAGTGATATTCAGTCTTTTTGAATTATTGGTTGCATACTGAAATCTTGCTACTCGCATTGTCAATTCCCTTGACATCTAAAAAAATAAAAAACTACCAAAAATACAAAGAGCGAATATGGAATATCACTCTCTTCTTCAAAACTTTGTTTTCCAGGTACTGCAACTCACCCAGACTTTTATATAGGTAGGTAGATATACCAACTCTGAGATCGCTATATCCCCAGAAAAAAAGACAATGTTCAGAGAAATGCAAGTCCAAATTTTTGTCCATTCAATCTCCACATTTCCAGCCTTGGAAATGTGGGTCCTGAGATATTAAATGGTTATCTAATTATCACATGGTGGTATGGAACAGCTCTTCAGTTTTTCATCTTTCTTTTCCCCTCAGCATTACTAATCATTTTTTGGGCTGCACTGAACTAATTGAATTATCACGTGGTGGTTTGGTTTAATTCATTTTCCTACTGTGATCTTCACATTCTGCTATTATCTTGGAGTTTTTTTGCCTGCACCAATCATATGGTGGTTTGTATAGTTCAGTGTTTTTTTGGTTCTCTCCTATTGAATTTTTCAACCTGCAATGATCAGGTAGTCATTTGAATGAGAAAATATAATGCATTTTCAGACTTGTAATCTTGTTGCAAACATTTTATCTGCAACTAGAGTAAAGATGACTACATTTCCCATTAATACAGTAACACTTTCCCCAGCAGTGCTTATCCACCTCTTGTGAGTGTTAGTCTGGTAAGGATGAATTGCTAAAAAAAAAATTAACTAATCAAACGGCACAGAATGCACAATCTTGTGTATGTTGTGATGAACAAATGAAATACTGTACTGTGGCCATAACTTATCACGTTCATCATAAGCAAACAGCAGCATTGTACTCAGCAACTGTATTATTTTTATCAGTGGTATACCGACCATTGTGGTGACTTCATTGTGTAGAACAGTACAGTCTTGTCAAACAGTTTCTATCACAGTGGATGTTGCTACTTTATTATGTGTAGCTTTTCAAAAAGTGGGTTAATTAAAATGTTTTTGGACAGTCACCTAGAGAGAGAAGGAAGCTGGTCATTTAGTTATACTTCTAATGCTGTCTGCTTCTAAGAAAAGAAAGATGGACAGTGAAGGTCATGTTTTCAAAAGTTCATGGTCTGAAGACTATTTCTTCACTGAACAGGATGGTGTTATTTTGTTTTTAATTTGTCAAGAAACTATAACAGTACCCCAGGACTACAAGATAAAAGTGCCACTACACTACAAAGCATGCAGCTAAATTTAACAGCATCATGAATGGGCATGCCTTCGTTGAAGGTTGTGTGTCAGGGCTGGCAACTCGGCACGAAAAATCCACTGCCAATCATTAGCGGACTGGAGTTCTGCTGTGGCGACCCATAACTGGGAAAAGCCGAAAGACACAACAACAACTAGAGAACTGAGTATTGACAAAGTTACAGTCACTATACTCTGTTATCCTACATACTGCTAAGGGGTGACCTCTGTCTGGCATACAAGGCATCCTCCAACCAATTACTGTTGGATTTACTGCATATCAGCAAATCAAATAGCATCAGAAATACTCATGTCTAAGGATCTAAACTTCTCCTGCAAAATCAACAAAACAGTTTGAGGGGACAGGTATATTTCATAGAGGATACCACTGCTATGGAACAGACTCCCCCATTCATATAAAACAAAGTTCATCCATGTCCATTTTCAAGCACAACTTAGATCTATGGATGGGAAACAGAACATTTACTCCAGGAATGCCCCCTGCACTACTAATGGACAGATGCAGATCCTAAATGCTTTATCCCATGCATGGGTCTCCTCAAATTATCTACGGTATAATCCCAGTTATTCTCATAAGGGTAATACATAATTATCGACCATGGGATGGTTAGGGCCAGTCTGTAACCAAATAGGATGAATTATTTTGAGCACAAAAAGGGAAACTGGCTATGCTTAAAATGGCCCACAAGGGCAGCAAACCTATAACTTGCCTATGAAACTATGAACCTATAAAAGCCTTGAAACAAAACAGTAGCAGCCAGTAGTCATTTTTGAAAGTAGCAAGCTAGAGTAGTGAACAGCACAGCCAGTCTTAGACCAGGTATATCTATTTGGCCCAATAGGGCTCTGCACTAGGCTATGACAGGCCATTGCAATTATGCACCCAAGAGTTTTTGTCTGAGAGACATTACAGCAAAGTGTATGGCATTTTCCTCCTGGCTGTCTTGGTCCATAGCAGTTAGAAGTATTATTAGTGGAACAGGCACTTCCTGTCATGTACTGTACTAGTGGTTGTTCCAGTCATTTTAGTAACTGCAGCTTCACTTCTCTAATTTGGCACGTAGTGTTAACTGCTCGTGCTACAGTAGTGGTCAGTTATTGTTGCCAAGTGCTCAATAGGATTTTCATCCCAAACCTGGTCATATTAAGCATCTGGCTTTATGGACTGCTCCAGCTATTGTCTCAGAAGATAAGATCAGGCTTAATTTGAAGGTTGACAGAGACTGCTACGACAGATGCTACTTTTCTTTTGCTTTTATTGCTGACATGAGGTTTGTGACTGGTTGCTAATGAATACAATTACAAGAAAATAACTGTGAAATAGTCAGTCACAGAAATGCACACAAGTAAACAATAACAAAAAAAAAAACAGGTACTGTGATGAGAGATAACTTTTGATGACCAAGACATGAGACAGACTGCTACCATTTCAACAGTATAGCAGATAAACGCTTGGTGCAGTCACACTAATCCCACCTAAAACGCGGCTTTTCAGCGCTTCTGTGGGTCCCTAGTGATATCTGCATTGCTTACTGTACTTATTTCCTTGTTTCACTTGAAAGAAAGTTACTGTTTGTCATTTTTGCATTTAGGTTACCTGTAACACATTGCATTTAAGTTACCTGGCACTTGCTCACTAAAGCAATTATATGTCAGCACTAAAAAATTAAAAGCACTACACCCTCACAAACTCCCCTTGAGTACCTTGTTCCCCATTGGCCCTTTCTTTCAATTATAAAGGAATTCCCAATACTATTCTAGCACGTCCAAAGGTCAGTTGTCAATCTCCTCTCCGGTCCAGCTGGTGAATCTGGGAATCTTGAGGCAATGTTACAACTGCCTCATGTACACAGACAACCCTCTCCTCCTCCTAACAAATTCCAACACATGTGGGAGATGCAACCATATAGCCAAACTGGAGGCTAAGCTCTCTCAACTCAGTACTGGTGTAACCAGTCAGGAGAAGGAAACCACACTCACTACAATTCCAGTCTCACATAGACCTACCACGACAGCAAACCAAACACATAAACACACAAAAACATACTCGGAGGCTCTAAATAAAAATCTGCCTAAGCAGCAGAGACCTCCAAAGCAGACAGCCAAGCAAATGCTACCCCAAAACAAAACACGTGCAACACATAGCTCACAAAGCCAGTGTGCCGAACAGTCACAGCCCTTAAGGCTAATCAACACACCTGACACACTTGTAATAGGTGACTCTATCATCAGGCACACTGACGTCCCGCTCACCAGGCTGAACAAGGAGAAGGTCACGGTGAGCTGCCTGTCGGGCGCTAGGATCCGCCACATAACACAAGCACTCAGGTCACTCCAAGGCAAGTACAAATATGACTCGGTCATTGTCCATGCTGATGTGAATGACCTGAGACATACCTCCCTGGACTACATGAAAAGAGACATAGAGGAGCTCTCTGAGCATGTAGCCCAGGCAGGTATGACCCTGACCTTGAGTAGCATCTTACCCTTACCAAGAATGATGCCACAATATGAAGACAAGATAATCAATTTCAACAATTGGCTTAAGTATTGGTGTCATTCAAAGGGGATCCAATGCCTGTCAGCCTGGGATGACATGCTCGACAAGCCATGATGCTTCACTAGGGACGGCTTGCACCTGTCACCCCTGGGCTTTCGGATATTGGCAAAGGCTCTTGCTTCCCCCATAGTGCCTTTTTTAGGCAAGGCTCAAAAGACAAACCCACCTCCATAGGTATCACAAGGGATAAGAGTAATGCTACTCAATGCCAGAAGTCTAAACCTCAAGATGCACGCACTCTAAACTCTCCTTAGCATGGAGAACATCGATATCTGTGCAGTAACAGAAACCTGGTTCAAGGCTCCCAAGAGCACCCCAGCACTACCAGGTTATACCTCATACCATGCTTTTCAGCCCCAAAACTTGGACCAAACCACAAAAGGAGGAGGAGTATCAATATTCATCAAAGATACCCACACCTCCAGGTTGGTGGCACAGCACGAAGCATCGGAGACTATCCATGTGCAACTAACAGTGGGTAAAACTGCCTTCCAGTTTATAGCCTGCTACAGGCCACCCTCCCAAACCCAGGAACCCCACTCGGCTTTCCTGAGAACACTGGAAAATATGAAGGTCTCTCCAAACACCATTATATTGGGCGACTTCAACTACCCAAACATAGACTTGGAGCATTACTCTAGCTTCAACACCCTAGCCCAAACGTTCCTAGAATTTATAAACTCAAATGCTATGGAACAACTTGTTACCACTCCCACAAGAGGAGAAAATATAGTGGACCTGATCATCACCAATATGGGGACTCTATGCTCCAGACCAGAAGTGTATCCCTCACTGGTAAGATCAGACCATAAACTAATCTCACTGGATATTCACATCCCGACCCCACCCCCTGCCCAGAAAACCACAGTGAAAAACTTCTCTAAAGCAAATTTCAAACTCCTCAAAACCGAGGTGGAATCCTTCAAAGCCCCCGAGTCTGTGGGAAATACGGCCCAGACTGCAGAATCCTTTATAAACACATTCTATGAACACCTTCAGGAATGCATGGATCATGCAATCCCAAATAAAACCAAGACCCAATCCTCCAAAGGCAGATGCCCTGTCTGGTGGACCCCAGCCATAAACAAACTATACAACAGAAGGAGGAAGCTACTACATGATTGAGAAAATTCCCAAAAAGGGAAGGCATCTCTGATCAGTATTAGCAAAAAACTATGGGCACTCATAAAATCGTCTAAGGCCAGCTTCAAGAGAAAAATTGCACAGGGCACTAAGGATAATCACAAGGCTTTCTTTAGTTATGTTAGGAACCTGGGTGGGAATTCCCAGATATGCTCAGAATTAGTCCAAAATGACAAAAAATACATCGAACCCACAGACATTGCCAACATCCTAGATGACAGGTTCAGCGCAAATTTCTCCCCCCCCCCACCAAAAGGGCAAATATCTATCCCAGCAGAGTGCTGCCCCCCTGACATCTCAGATGCTCAGGTAAGAGCCGCCCTCTCCAAAGCAAAAAACACAGCATCAATGGGACCAGACGGTGTCCCGGGCTGCGTCCTACATGAACTCCAAGAAGAGCTAAACCCAAACATAAAACTACTGTTCAATCTCAGCCTTACTACAGGATATGTACCCAAAGAGTGGCGTACAGCAACAGTGGTCCCTCTCCACAAAGGTGGTGCCTCAACGGATCCTGGAAACTATCGCCCCATAAGCCTGACTAGCTTGGTCTGCAAAGCTATGGAAAGGATCATCATGGACCTCATAAATAAAGATATTGGGGACCTACAGATACTGGATCCTACCCAGTTCGGCTTTGTTAAGGGCAGATCCTGCCTCTTAAACACGGTCGATTTCTTTGAAACAGTCACCAAGGCCACTGACGAGGGGAAGGTGGTCCACACAGCCTACCTGGACCTCGCAAAAGCCTTCGATACAATACCCCACTCGGGCATTATAGATAAGCTCACCAGCTTAAATATAAACCCCTATGTCACTAGATGGGTTGCAAACTGGCTCAAGGACAGAACCCACATGGTTAGAATTGCTGGAGCCATGTCAGACTCCAAACCAGTTACAAGTGGCGTCCCACAAGGCTCAGTCCTGGGACCTCTCTTGTTCGGTATATATTTCTCGGAGGTACAGGCCAACACGGAAGGACTGTGGCTGACCAAGTTCGCAGATGACTGCAAACTGGGCGCCATAATCGACTCTCCAGCCGACACAAGCATCCTCCCAAAAGGGCCTCATAGAAACAGACAACTGGTGCCAGAGCCATGGCCTCAAGCTAAACACCAAAAAGTGTATAGTCACCCCCTTTGGCAAAAGCAAAGTGCCCACAAATTACCACATAGGTGGTAATCCATTAAGTACAGAAGAAGTAATTAGGGACCTGGGGACCCAAGTTGATAGCAATCTCTCATTTGACAACCACGTGGCCAAAGTGGTTAGAAAAACATTTTATATAGCCCACCTAATCATGAAGGGATTCACATCTAGATCAGGGGAGGTCATCGTGCCTCTTTACTCATCCCTCATCAGGCCCATAATTGAGTACAATGCCCCTTTTGGGATGTACCTTACCAGACACCTGCAGCAACTGGAAGGACCCCAAAAGTACCTCACCAAGAGGATCAAAGGGCTCAAACAGATGCCATATGCTGCCCGGTTAAAGAAACTCAAGCTCTACTCAGTGGCATACCGCCTGCTCAGAGGCGATCTCTGCCGGACGTATAAAGCCATGTCTAACCCGGAATTAATGGACATGCTGCACCTTAGAAAATCCAAATCCCATCGAGCTACGCGCTCGAGAGACTTGAACCTCAGCACTGAAATAAATAGGACATGCTGGAGGGACAGATTCATAACCCAGAGGCTCCCTTCACTCTGGAATAAAATCCCAGTCCAGGTTAGGCAGAGTCCCTCATTGACTCTCTTCAAGAGGAATCTTGATGAGTGGATGGGAGATCGTAGGTTTACCCCGGGTATCACTTCTGTGTCACTGTTAGACAGAGGCACAGTATACTAACCTCGAAAAAGGGCATAGCAAAATGAATTTAAAATGGGTGGCGAAAGCCAAACACACTCTGGCTAGGCTTATAAATGCCCTAGGGCAGATAGCCTAGTATGAACCTATAGGCAGGAGCAAAATAATTCCAGAAAAGTGGTGGGCTGCAATATGGATAGGAAAATTACTAGGCTGAAAGGGGGAATACAGTAATAGAAATAGTCTGACACTCAAATGCAGGGGCATCACAGTTTCAGAGTTGCACATCAAATATGGAGACAAGCAGAAACATAATACTGGAAAATAGTTGGTGGGGACTGGGGAGGTGTTTGGGGGGGGGATTACAGAAAACTGAACAAACTGTGTGTATCTTTCATGTGCTTATATTCACATGGGTTCCCTTATGGCATTCTGATTTCCTCCTGCACTCCAAAACATGATGCTTGCTTAGTGACTACTCTAAATTATTTCTGCATGTAATCAATGCTGCTGCCCTTGAGACCTGTGTTATGGCTGGAAAAGCTCTACATGTATTAGTCTACCAACCCAGTTTAACAAATAATTAAATAAGTAAAACAAACCTTCAGAAATAGTTGTAAGAGGTGTAGTGTGTGACCACAGTTGTTTCAAGAAGCCTGATTTTAACAATACTTTGGAAGTTCAACAGTTTTATTGTGGAAACACACTGACTGTAGTGAAATATGTTAATTAGCTGCATAAGGAAGTCCAACCATTCGAAACAAGTGCAGAAGATGATTGGAAGCACATGAAGAAAGGAGTAATTTGAAATATGACGGCATAATGGTGGTTAAAAAAATGTTCACTCTCACTTTGGACTCCCAGTCTTCTCAAAACCATTAGACTTATTTGTGTAGTACCTCCTGGCATGTGACACCAAGCATGAGAGGAAAAAGCTGGACTTTGATAAGTTGAAAGATTTTACCAGGTTTCTTGTTTTAAAAGTGGTCTGTTTAATGCTGTCTGCAGCACCTCTCAAAGATACTGGAATGTGTAGACAACCTACAAGGATAGTTTTTATTTATTTTATTTAATTGCCAAGCTAAAGCACTAATTTCCCTAGGGCATTTTCAGGCTCAGCAATGTGGAAATACAAAGAAAGAAACAAAAGCCTTAATACCAAAGAAACAGTGTTAATTTAACAGCAAGCATGCAGAGAGGTATGTCAGGATAGTACATAGCATAAACAAACACAATTGTAATTAACAGAGACAAGTGAGTTAGAATTAATTGTAAATGTATCTAATTATGAATTGAACAGTCATGAGAAATCCCTTTTAAATAAAGGGTTATCATTCATACCAGCCAAAGGAACTGATGTTGTAGACTTTACCTTAGACGTAAAAAAGTTTGTCAGGAATGTGGCTTTAAAAATGTTGTATAAAAATGACCATGAAACTGGATACAACATTTTTGAAAAACCAAGTGCTTTTACACCTGCCTTACATCCACTGTTAGAAGCATTCGAGCAAGCATGTGAGAAAGATTTTATACAAATGCTGAACAGTGGGAAACGCAATAGTAAACAAAATTTTTATAATTTAAGTAGAGAAGAATATGTAGCACTTGATGATTTAGTTAAAAATGAACAGATTGTTATTTATACCAGTGGATAAAGGGGGAGCCATTGTCATCTTAGACAAACAATATTATGATAATGAAATACATGCAATGTTAAATGATGGAACTTACAAGTTGATTGAAGCTACACAATTAAATATAATTATTAATAACATGCATAGTAATTTATATGACTTACTGTGTGAAGTTATTGATCCTGAACTATACAAATATTTTTAATAGAGTTGCCAGTTATTCCCACTTAGAGGTCTTCCCAAAATTCATAAAAATGCTATTAATCTTAAGATGAGACCTATTATTTCAAGTAGAGGGTGGTTAACAGAACCACTCTCAATATATGTGGAAAGACAACTTAAAGGAATTGTATTTAGCAGCAATACTATAACTAAGGATACAAAGGAATTTCTTGAAACACTTTCTGAATGTGTACACAATATTAATGATTTATCTAGCATCTGGCTATGTTAAATCCCTGTTCACAATGATACCTAATGAAGAAGGCCTTGAATATCTAAGGCAATTACTATGTGCAAGAGATGTAATGAACACAACTAGAATGAGATGTCTACTATTATTGGAATTGATTCTAGAGAATAATGTATTTATGTACGAAGACAGATACTATTTACAGACAAAAGGGGTAGCAATGGGAACACTGTGTGCGAAGTCCTACGCAAATTTAGTCATGGCCGAATGGGAGAAGACATACATCATGGACACAGAATATGTGAATAATATAAGATACTATAAAAGATTTGTGGATGATGTCTTCTTCCTATGGGAGGGCAATGACATAGAATTAGGTTCATTTATTGAATATATAAACCAAACAACAAATTTTTTAAAATTTGAGGGGAAATGGTCCAAAACAGGGATCGAATTTTTGGATGTAATCATAAATAAAGATAATGGAAGACTTACTACTATGTTATATAGAAAGGATTGTAGAAAAAAATAGTCTTCTTCATCACACAAGCATGCACCCTAGACACGTACATCAAAACATAATTAGAAATCAAGGAATAAGGATATCCAACCTGTCTAGTGAAGATGGTATATGTGAGCAAACTCTACAACAATTAAGTAATGAATTTGCTAAAAGGGGATATTCTATGCAGGAAAGAGAAGTGATGAAAGATACAAGGATGATAGACTGGAGAGGAAAGGGAAGACCATACAAAAGAAATACAAACATGCATACTACACAATCAATTATAACAGACAAGCATGAGTTAGGTATACAAATGAGATTGAATATACCATACTCAAATAATAATATGGATATAAATAAAGTCATTCGTAAAAACTGGGCAATTTTAACCACAAATGAAGAAATATGTACTATTGTAGGTCAACGGCCGAGATATGGTTACAGCAACAGCAAATCTCTAAAAAGATTATTATGTTATAAAGAGACCAAAGGAAAGAAAATAACATCTGATAGACAAGGAACCTTTCCTTGTAGAAACTGTAACCAATGTTCATATATGCTAGGTTCCAATAACTTTAAACATCCAGATAATGAAAAGGTATATACTTTTAGACATTATGCAGACTGTAAATCCAGGAATTTAATATATCTAGCTAGCTGTGTCAAATGCTCCAGTTATTATATAGGTAAGACTAACCATACCTTACGACAAAGAGTAAGAGAGCATGTTTATGCTATTAATAGGGAAGATGAGACCAATGCTCTAGCTAGACACACATTAGAACATGATCTAAGTCATAAATTTAAATTCATGGTGATAGAGTTAATAAGTAGAAGCAAAAGAATAGGGAATATAAAGAACTACACAGAGCAACAGGAAACAAAATGGATTATCAGGATGCAATCAGATAAAGGCATAGGTTTAAATGAAATAATCTCTATAAAACCTTTCTTAAAAGACAGACCCTTGAAACAGTAAATAAATATAAGTATAAAATATTTTTTTATACATGTTAAAATGAATGAAAATTATTTTCCTTTTAAAATATGCATATATATTTATGACTGTTATTGTTGATTTTAACACTATTACTTGAATGCATTTTTAAATATATATTTAATATTTATGTTTATGTTTAAAGTACATTGATTCAGATATATATATGATTTTGAAATCTTAATGAATTAATACATAAAGATGTTTATATATATATATATATATATATATATATATATATATATATATATATATATATATATATATATATATATATATATCTTCAGGCTATTTTTAACTTTTTTATATGTGATACTATTAAGTTGTCAGAATAATAAATAAAGTAGCTGTCACCATCTAGTGGTAAAACATGAAATAGTTAATGAATTACTGACATATTTTTTGGCGCCTTTTTTTACTATTTAAATTGCTAAGTACTGTCATTGAATATGTATGAAGAAGGGTTTGGAATTAACCTGAAAGCGCTAACATTGTTTTAAATTTCTGTTAAGAATAAAAGACTATAAATTAAAGAGCTGTGGTGGTACCGGACGTATATTTTTCTAAGTATTTTTGTCTTCACTTGCATTGCTGGTACCTTTGCCCTTGAAAACTGCTTTTGGATTTACTGTAATTAAATATGGTACAAACAATCAGTCAGTAAAATCAGTAAGAATACATGTACACTGTCATAACATCAAATAGTTTATTAGTATGAAAAAAAAGTACAGTTTTGTACCTACCATAAATGTAGATGTTCGAAGATCCACATTGCTGCAGTCCTTACACTTGGGTAGTCCGCTGTCCTCGGTCGGCCCGAATATCAAAGTATAAGGCTGACGTCGGTCAAGGCGCATTAGACTGACATCAGGACGTCAGGGTACAAATGCGCATGACCAACGTCATATCCTCAGTCTTTTCTTGCCCCAGATGTCAGAAGACCCTAACAAGAAAGGTCAAAAACCCAAAGACAACAAACAACCAACCAACCACCCTAGCAGTAATAATATGTACAATATATACAATATACACAATATGTACAATCCAACCCACACAACCGCCTCTAACCACAGAGGGGAAGGAGGGAGGGTAAATTGGACTGCAGCAATGTGGATCTTCGAACATCTACATTTATGGTAGGTACAAAACTGTACTATGTTCTTCATCTCACATTGCTGCAGTCCTTACACTTGGGTAGAATCCCAAAGCAGAGGTAAGGGAGGATGGCACAACTATAAGAAGCAGGGGCTGCCAAAATGCCCTGTAAAATAGCAGTGGCAAAACCAGCCCTAGATTTAGAGTAAAGTGGAAGGTGATAATGCTTAGAGAAAGTATGCACTGAACTCCAGGTAGCTGCCTCCAAGATATCTTTAGTTGCCACCCCCCGTAAAAATGCTGTTGAACTGGCAGTAGCCCTAGTGGAATGAGGCCTAATCCCAGCTGGAACCTCCTTGCCATGATGGGAATAACAGAAAGCAATGCAACACCCAATCCACCTAGAAATAGTTTGTTTTGACACAGGCTTGCCCTGAGAACTCAAAGCAAAAGAAACAAATAACTGCTGAGACTGCCTGAACCCTTTAGTTCTGCTCAAATAATATCGCAACTGCCTGTGTATATCCAAAGTGTGCAAAATCTTTTCCCCTTTATTTTGGGGTTTGCATAAAAGGTAGGCAAATGAATAGTTTGGTTTAAAGCCACACTAGAAACCACTTTACGCATAAAGGAAGGATTAGTACGCAAAGCTACCCTATCCTTATGGAAAATTAAGAAAGGCTCAACTGCCATAAGGGCCTGTAATTCAGAAACCCTTCTCGCAGAGGTAATGGCTAACAAAAAAGCAGTCTTCCATGATAAATATTTCAACTCAGCAGTAGCTGCAGGCTCAAAAGGTTGTAGAGTGAGTTTCTCCAACACAAAATTGAGATCCCAAGCAGGAGTAGGAGCTCTTCGTGGGGGTCTTATATTCTTTGCCCCTCTAAGGAATTGCTTAAACAAAGGATGAGAAAATAATGGTGGGTCACAATCATAGTGAGCAGAAATTGCTGCAACATGAATCTTAATAGAAGAGAAGGACAAACCTTTGTCCAGTAACTCAGTAAGATATTGAAGAGCCACACTTAAATTAGGCTTAGAAACATCAAATGCTTTTGCTGCACTCCAAAATAAAAATCTCTTCCATTTATCTGCGTACACTTTCCTTGTACTAGGCCTTCTGGCCTCCAAAATAACATTCAAAACTCGCTGTGGAAGCTGAAACCCTCCAGGGTTTAAAACAGAATATGCCAGGCTGTCAGGTGAAGAGAGTGAAGTTTGACATTGAGTAAATGACTGTTCTCCTGAGACAGCAGGTGTGGAATCGAAGGCAAAGGCCATGGCGGCTCCCATACCAGACTTCTCAGTAGTGGGTACCAATGCTGTCGAGGCCAATCTGGAGCTATTAAAATCATCTTTGGTTTGTCCTGTCTGACCTTCAGAAGTACCTTTGGGAGGAGAGGCAGAGGTGGAAAGGCATACACATGAAGATTGCTCCAATTGAATGAAAGAGCATCCACTTTCCAGGCTGTGGGATGAAAACTTTTTGTGCAAAACTTTGGCAGCTGGTAGTTTAGTGGAGAAGCGAACAGATCTATGTCTGGAGTTCCCCATGACACTGTCAATTTCTGAAAAACTTGAGGATCCAATTTCCACTCGTGGGGATCCATGATTTGTCTGCTCAACACATCTGCTAAGGAGTTCTGTGCTGCCGGCAGAAACCTTGCCTGAAGATTTAGCTGTAAACTGAGAGCAGTCTCCCACAAAATCATTGCTTGTCTGCACAGAGGATAAGAATGTGTTCCCCCTTGCTTGTTGATGTACCACATGACAGTTGTGTTGTCTGTTAGAATCAACACCTGCCCTGGAAGAAGTAAATCCTTGAAAGCTATTAATGCAAATTGGACTGCTAACATCTCCTTCAGATTGATATGTAGATGTAGAAGTCTGGCAGGCCACTTGTCTTGTATCCACTTTCCATTTAGATGAGCTCCCCAAGCTTTGTCTGAGGCATCTGTCGTTAGAATCTGACTCGCCTCTGGCCGGGTCACAGAGAGTCCCTTGTTTAGGTGACATTCCTGAGCCCACCACAAAAATTCCTTTTGAATGCAAGGTATTATCTGAATGACAGTGTCCATATCCTGGCAGTGCTGTGTCCATACATTTTTGAGATACCATTGTAGCTTCCTCATATGCAGTTTGGCATTGGGAAGCACCAGAATACAAGATGCCATGAACCCCAAGGCTTGAAGGACTGTCCTTGCAGTCAGCCTGGACTGATGAGACAATTGATGGAAGTAAAGAGAAAGATTCTGTTGTTTGTCCGGGGTCAAAAAGGCCATCTGGGATGCTGTATTCAGTCTCACACCCAGAAAGCACATGTCCTGAGAGGGTACTAGACTGGACTTTATTTCGTTCACAGAATACCCCAGGCATCTTAGCACTGTTATCACATAATGTAGATGATGAAGAAGTTCGTCCTTTCCTTGAGCCAGAATCAGGCAATCGTCCAAATAAGGATAGATCTGTATTCCTCTTAGCCTGAGGAAAGCTATCACTGGAGCCAGAACCTTCGTGAACACTCTGGGCGCAGTAGATAAGCCAAAGGGCAATGCAAAGAACTGATAATGAGAAGTCCCAGCCCGAAAACGTAGATACATCCTGCAACTTAGCCTGATAGGAACATGAAGGTAAGCCTCCTTGAGATCCAGAGTCACCATCCAGTGATCTTTGCCCAGCAGAGGTAAAAGCTGTTGTAACGTCAACATTTTGAACTTGGGAATGTCCAGATAAGTGTTGAGGATAGATAAATCCAAAATTGGTCTCCACGTGTTCCCCTTCTTTGGTACTAGGAACAGGCGAGAATAAAATCCTAGGCCCACTTCTGACAGAGGGACCGGTTGTATGGCCCCTATTTGGAGCAGCAGAGAAATTTGTTTGTGAGCCTCTATTCTTTGCTGAGGAGGAACGTCTGGCATGCCTTTGAAAGGAGGCAAGGTATGGAAATAAAACCTGTAACCTCGGTGTATGATATCCAATACCCATCTGTCTTGGGTAATTAAACTCCAATTTTCCTTGAAAAGTGCCAACCTTCCTCCCAAAGGTGCTGCCAGACGAGAAGGCTCTGGCAGCTGAAAAGGTAGGTCATTGGGTCTGTTTACGAAAGGACTGACCCCTACCCTCACCAGAAGACTGTGCAGGTGAACTCCCTGTTCTAGGCCTGAAAGAGCCCTGAGCTCTGCCCCTACCACGTCTAGACCTACCCCTAGACTGGGAATCATAAGAAGGATACGTCCACCCCTTGGTAGGCCAATTTCTGCTAAACTTGAGGCTGAACCTGCAAAAAATCTTTAACAGTCTGCATAGACTTAGCCTTGTCTTCCATTTTCTTTAAGACTGCCTCAACAGGTGAACCAAACAACACATCAGATTGTAAAGGAGCATCTAAAATCCTCGTCTTAACATGTTCAGATAAATTCTGATCCCTCAGCCAGGCGTGCCTGCGAAGAACTGACCCAGTGGCAGCCACCCTGGACGAGGCCTGTACAGCATCAAAACCACATTGCAAAGAATGCTTACCCACTTGTTCAGAGACATGTACCAAATCTTGTAACTCTTTACACTCAATACCTTCCGCCAGAGCATCTACCTTAGACTTCAACTGAGAAAGTAGATAGTTTTGGTATTTCAACATGTGAAACTGGCAATTCAGAGCCCTCATAGCTAGGGTGGAAGAAGTATAGACTTTCTTTCCCCACCTATCCAAAGCCCTGGCCTCTTTATCTGGAGGAACCGGATTTTTAACAACAGAAGCCTTAACCCCTTAGGCCCCTGACTGACAGTTTCTGGGTCCGCCCTAGGACTCTTAAAAAGATACTTATGAGCTTCAGGCACCCTATAGTACCTATCCGGTTTAACAGGAGCAGGAGGCAAAGAATCAGGATTAAGAGAAGCCTCTGCAAACACATCCTCCACAACATCCAGAACAGGAGGTATAGCCAAAGGCCTATGCTGGGGTAAAAACAAAAATTCCCTAAGCCTTTTCCTGGAATCAGAGAAGTCCTGACCTTCCCACTTAAAATGCTCCCTCATGGAATGAAGAGTCTCAGAAAAAGAAAAATCCTCAGGAGGAGAAGCAGAAGGAGTAGAATCATCCACATCAGAATCAGAATAAGGAGAATACTCCTGCAAGTCTTCAGCCGAAGACTCTGAAACATCTGAAGCCTGCTCAAAACTCCCAACTCAGGTTCCACCCTAGGCCTCTTATCAGGAGGGGGCAAAGAACCTCTAATCAAAGTAATCAAATCTTCTGCCATTTTAAGCATATGCTTCTTGGGCACAGATCCTGAAGAACTAGGAGTGACCCCAACTGAAGCTAAACCTGGCCTGCCTCTGGGGGAAGCCTTGGAAACAGAAGGAGAAGGCCTAACCACCCTAGGAAGGGAGGGGAGTACAGTAACCTGAGAAGCCCCTTCAGCCTGACCTGCCTCCTGAGAGGCCACATCCTGCAATAACAAGGTCTCCCCCTGGGACTCCAGAGAAACCTCCGGTGGAACCACCGGCTCCACCGACACCTCTAAAGAACCGGCGTCCGGCACGCACGACTCATCTTGCCTGGACTTAGCTGCTTTATCCTTGCGCTTCTTCGAAGAAGCGGACGTCGGAGCATCCGACGGCATATTGTAATTGCACCGCTTCCGAAGACTAACCTGGCACAGTCTAACCTTCTCTTAATAGTGCGCTTATTGAATCTAGCACAAAAGCGACACCCAACAACGTCGTGCTCAGGCCCTAAGCAAGGAATACACAAAGTATGATAATCTCTATGCGGTATCTGTTTCCCACAAGAAATACAGTTATTCACTTTTTCTGACATCCGGTAAACCACTGAGGCAAGAAAAAACTAAAATATTCCCCAACGGGGTACTTAGCCAACTTTGACTCGGTCTGAAACTCCGAACTCGAAAAATTTCAGAACGCCGAACGGCACTTGCAACGCTGCTTCTGCATCGGACCATGCGGTAAAAAAGACTGAGGATATGACGTCGGTCATGCACATTTGTACCCTGACGTCCTGATGTCAGTCTAATGCTCCTTGACCGACGTCAGCCTTATACTTTGATATTCGGGCCGACCGAGGACAGCGGACTACCCAAGTGTAAGGACTGCAGCAATGTGAGATGAAGAACATCAATATGCAAAGAATAAAGTATTTGCAGTATGTACAACTGTTGGGCATGTGATGTGAAGAAGCATAAGGTGCGAGTCAAATGTGGGGAAGAAGGGAAAGGAGGGAGAGAAAAGAGAGAAAAAAAATAACTGGGAGATCATGGTGTGAAATGTGCAATTGTCTTCTACCAGAATTTAGGAGATCTGGATAGTACTAAATCAATTTGGCAACACATTTACTGCTAAGCGAGTGTATCCACCCAATGAAGCACCATGTGGGAAAGACTTATCAAACATGTCCCCTTATAATCTGCCTGACAGAACTACTACAGGAGATGTTGGATCTTGGGGGGGTTCTGTTTTAACATATTTTATGACACAATATATGCTAATACATAAACATTGTTTTATATTTTAAAATGCATTGAGAGAATATGTTCCTGACATCTAATCTGAAATAATCTTGAGTTCAGGAAGCCAGAGTGGATGGAGGGGAGGGAGGTGGGTCAGCTGAGGCACCTCAACCCAATGGTCCAAACCTGGCCCCATAATTGCTAAGGTTGGCTCTGGAGAAGTGGCAATGAAAGTCAGTTATTTAATAGAAGAACTAACAGCAAAAAGGTCACAAGTTATTTTAAGAATATTTACAGAGAGGTTATGTCCAGAGAAAGAAGTCAAAGTGGGAAATGTGAGCTTTTCACATTAGATCAATGCAAGAAAAGTAGAGAACTTGTCCTCAGATATAAAAACCAAGACAAGCAAACTAAGAAAAACGGATAAAAGCAGGGCTCCTTACGAAACGCTCTTTAATACTTGAAGTGCGGTAATTACAGTACACTTTTCGTTGGGACAAACCCAACTTCTTCAGAAGGTAAAAAAGTCAATCAACTGTACCATAGTACACTGAGCAATTTATACACTCTGTTAAAAAACCAAACACACCCTTCTAATGTCTTGATTGAATAATTGGTGTGTTGCAAACATCAATTAACTAAAAATAATGAGTTGGTTTACCAAAACAAGTTTCACAATAAAATGCTTAGAATTCCAAGAATGGTTATCTTTATTACAAATGCCCTAAACTGACACACATTTGTGGTTGTAGGGAGGTGTGAATGACAAAATAAAATGAGTAAGTAAAAAATAAAAAATAAAAATATGGCATAGGTCTTACCAGACCGACCTATTTTTGCATATTTAAACCACACACCAGTAATAACAAGTTGTAAGTAGTGTGCGTGTGTGTGTGTTTTTAAAACGTGCCTCTTTCTAATATTTGAGGCATAAGTTAAAAAGATGGGGACCAGTAGACTGTGTCCTGTATAAAGTGTTGAGACCAAGTTTGGTATTTATCAATACCAGTTGGTCACTGAGGCATACCTGACATTAGTGATTGCAGTTCCCTGCTTATAAATAGTAACGTTAACACTGTTTTACTATAGTGGGAAGTTTAATACATACAGTTTTCCTTAAGGTTGTTTTAAAGTAGCTGATATACACTGTCAGCGTTGAAAAGACTGTTCAGTCCATGATTTCTATGTTCTTGTCGTCTATTGTCTACAATTGGTATTTTATATAGAATGCTGTGAAGTGGATCCTGGGTGGGAGTGACATATGTAGTGTATATGTGCGCACACTGTGATCTATTAATGGGTTAAAGTGGTATTTAGGAATCTATCTCTCAAGGTTTTTTAACCTCAGGATACAAGCTATAGAAGTTGATTCATTTATTCCAGGCCACTGGTTGGCATTTGTTCTAAGCTGCCAAACCAGTTCCTTTCTCTCCAGCTTTAATGAATCGTGACCACCCCTAGGGTCCCTAACTTGTTGGTCTATTACCTTAAATTTAAACTCATGGTCTGGATGTTCATTGTGGTGTTTAGCTAGTGCATTAACTAAGTTGTGGGTCCTGATGTTGTATATATGTTCGTAAACCCTTTCTTTGAATTTTCTATCGGTTTTACCGATGTAGAAAGCTGGGCATTGAACACACATTGAATTTGTACCCTTAATGATAACATCAGTGTAGTCCTGGCACATCACTGCATAATCCATCAAGAAAATCTGTGTGCCAAAACACATGAAATGAAACAGGTCATGGAAAAGGTCTTTGTTACTGCCAACTTTAGAAAATCAAGGGATCTGAATTGCAGGCAATTTAAAGGCTTTCTTGGAGTAGCAGGGTCATAGCACGATGACAGGATTTACTTCTGTCAAGGCATGTGGTTTAGCAGGGCAGCAACATTAGGCAAATTTTGGTCATTACATAGGGAAATACAATCCTTCATGACCAACACAGATAAAGATGCTACATTCTTATAAGAT
Source organism: Protopterus annectens (assembly GCF_019279795.1). Lineage (NCBI taxonomy): Eukaryota > Metazoa > Chordata > Ceratodontiformes > Protopteridae > Protopterus > Protopterus annectens. Next base: position 314,759,905 of record NC_056741.1, read on the forward strand.
GGACCATAGTTTTATATATATATATATATATATATATATATATATATATATATATATATATATAATCTGCAGTTAAATGACCTGGCTTTTCTTATAGACATAACCAAATTTTTGCAGACTCAGTTATCAAACTACAGGTGAAGGATCAATTAGTTTAACAGACTATATGAACATGTAATTACATTCATTCAAAAGCTGGAACTGCTGCAGAATCATTTGTCCAAGTAAAGTGTTTGTTTTTTTTTATCATTTCTCAAACCTAAGTAGACCACCTGCTAATAGAGTGAGCAATACAAAATACTATGCCCTACTAGTCAAGCTCACAGAAGAATGCAACCTCAAGTATGAGGACTTCTGAAAATACCATACTGAGATGTAGGTCTTTGGAAACCCATTTGCAGCTACACTGCTCCTGATACCGTTGCTGTTAGAAATCATTGAAATTCACAACAGTGACTTAACAATAGCCTTTACAGAGAACAACCTCCTGAATTTCTAGTCATTATGTTTCTACAGAAATATTTCCAAATCTCAAAGCAAGTAGTTGCGTAGCATAAGTCTTCTTCTTCTTCTTCTTTCGGCTGCTCCCGTCAGGGGTCACCACAGCAGATCATCTGTTTCCATTTCTTCCTGTCCTCTGCATCTTGCTCTGTCACACCAACCACCTGCATGTCCTCTCTCACCACAACCATGAACCTTATCTTAGGTCTTCCTCTTTTCCTCTTACCTGGCAGCTTCATCCTTAGCATCTTTTTCCCAATATACTCTGCATCCATCCTCAGCACGTCCAAACCAACGTAATCTTGCCTCTCTGGCTTTGTCTCCAAACCTTCCAACCTGGGCTGACCCTCTAATATACTTATTCCTAACCCTGTCCATCCTCATCACACCCAGTGCAAATCTTAACATCTTCAACTCTGCCACGTCAAGCTCAGACTCCTGCCTTTTTGTTAGTGCCACTGTCTCCAACCCATATAACATAGCTGGTCTCACTACACTCTTGTAGACCTTCCCTTTCACTCTTACTGGTACTCGTCTATCATAAATCACTCCTGACACTCTTCTCCACCCACTCCATCCTGCCTGTACTCTCTTCTTCAACTCTCTTCCACAATCACCATTACTCTGAAGTGTTGATCCTAAGTATTTAAACTCATTCACCTTCACCACCTCTACTCCCTGCATCCTCACCATTCCTCTATCCTCCCTCTCATTCACACACATATATTCTGTCTTAGTCCTGCTGACCTTCATTCCTCTTCTCTCTAGAGCATATCTCCACCTCTCCAGGGTCTCCTCCACCTGTTCCCTACTCTCACTACAGATCACAATATCATCTGCAAACATCATAGTCCACGGGGACTCCTTTCTGATCTCGTCTGTCAACCTGTCCATCACCATTACAAATAAGAAAGGGCTCAGAGCTGAACCTTGATGTAATCCCACCTCCACCTTAAACGCATTCATCACTCCCACCGCAGACCTCACTGCTGTCACACTACCCTCGTACATATCCTGTACCACTCTTACATACTTCTCTGACACTCCCGACTTCCTCATACAATACCACAACTCCTCTCTAGGCACCCTGTCATATGCTTTCTCTTAAGTCCACAAAGACACAATGCAACTCCTTCTGACATTCTCTGTACTTCTCCATCAACACTCTCAAAGCAAACATCTCATCTGTAGTGGTCTTTCCTGCATCCTCACCATTCCTCTATCCTCCCTCTCATTCACACACACATATTCTGTCTTAGTCCTGCTGACCTTCATTCCTCTTCTCTCTAGAGCATATCTCCACCTCTCCAAGGTCTCCTCCACCTGTTCCCTACTCTCACTACAGATCACAATATCATCTGCAAACATCATAGTCCACGGGGCTCCTGTCTGATCTCGTCTGTCAACCTGTCCATCACTATTACAAATAAGAAAGGGCTCAGAGCTGAACCTTGATGTAATCCCACCTCCACCTTAAACGCATTCATCACTCCCACCGCAGACCTCACTGCTGTCACACTACCCTCGTACATATCCTGTACCACTCTTACATACTTCTCTGACACTCCCGACTTCCTCATACAATACCACAACTCCTTTCTAGGCACCCTGTCATATGCTTTCTCCAAGTCCACAAAGACACAATGCAACTCCTTCTGGCATTCTCTGTACTTCTCCATCAACACTCTCAAAGCAAACATCGCATCTGTAGTGGTCTTTCCTGGCATGAAACCATACTGCTGATCACTAATCATCACCTCCCTTCTTAACCTAGCTTCCACTACTCTTTCCCATAACTTCATGCTGTGACTGATCAATTTAATCCCTCTGTAGTTACTACAGCTCTGCACATCACCCTTATTCTTAAAAATCGGTACCAAAACACTTTTTCTCCAGTCCTCAGGCATCCTCTCACTTTCCAAGAGTTCATTAAACAATCTAGTTAAAAACTCCACTGCCATTTCACCTAAACACGTCCATGCTTCCACAGGTATGTCATCTGGACCAACAGCCTTTCCGTTCTTCATCCTCTTCATAGCTATCCTTACTTCCTCCTTGCTAATCCACTGCACTTCATGATTCACGATCCCCACATCATCCAACCTTCTCTCCCTCTCATTCTCTACATTCATCAACCCCTCAAAGTACTCTTTCCATCTGCTCAACATACACTCCTCGCTTGTGAGTACGTTTCCCTCATTATCCTTTATCACCCTTACCTGCTGCACATCTTTACTAGCTCGGTCCCTCTGTCTAGCCAGTCGGTACAGGTCCTTTTCTCCCTTCTTAGTGTCCAACCTTTTATACAACTCACCATACGCCTTATCCTTAGCCTTCACCACCTCTCTCTTTGCCATGCACCTCATCTCCTTATACTCTTCTCTACTTTCTTCATCTCTCTGACAATCCCACTTCTTCTTCGCCAACCTCTTTCTCTGTATACTCTCCTGCACCTCTCCATTCCACCACCAGGTCTCCTTGTCCTCCTTCCTCTTTCCAGATGTCACACCAAGCACCTTTCTAGCCATCTCTCTTACTAGCTCTGCTGTAGTTACCCAGCTATTCGGTGACTCTTCACTGCCACCCAGTGCCTGTCTTAACTCTTCCCTGAGCATCACCTCACAATTACCATTTTGCAATTTCCACCATTTGATCCTTGGTGCTGCCCTCACACTCATCCTCCTCTTCTTGATCACCAATGTTATCCTACAAACCACCATCCTATGCTGCCTAACTACACTTTCCCCTGCCACCACTTTACAGTCTCTAATCCCCTTCAGACTGGCCCTTCTACATAAGATATAATCCACCTGTGTGCATCTTCCTCCACTCTTGTATGTCACACTATGCTGCTCCCTCTTGTTAAAATACGTATTCAACACAGCCATGTCCATCCTTTTCGCAAAATCCACTACCATCTGACCTTCTGCATTCCTTTGCTTAACACCATACCTACCCATCACTTCCTCATCCCCTCTGTTCCCTTCACCAACATGCCCACTGAAATCTGCTCCAATCACCAGTCTCTCACCCTTGGGTACAGTCATCACCATTTCATCCAACTCACTCCAAAAATTTTCTCTCATCCATCGCACACCCAACTTGTGGAGCATATGCACTAACAACATTCATCATTACACCATCAATTTCCAGCTTCGTAAACATCACTCTGACACTCTTGTCACCTCCAAAATACTCTTAGCATACTGTTCCTTCAGGATAATGCCTACGCCATTTCTCCTCCCATCCACACCATGATAAAACAATTTGAATCCGCCTCCGATACACCTAGCCTTGCTCCCCTTCCATCTGGTCTCTTGCACACACAATATACCAACCTTCCTTCGGTCCATCATATCAGCTAGCTCTCTCCCTATACCAGTCATACTGCCAACATTCAAAGTTCCGACCCTCACTAACAGTTCTAGTCTTTATCTGCCTTCGGCCATGCCTTCCGCCTCTTCTCCTCCTTCAGCCAACAGTAGCCCAATTTCCACCAGCACCCTGTTGGCCAACAGTACTGGTGGCGGTCGCTGTTAACCCAGGCCTCGACCAATCCGGTATGTATATGTGTACTTTTGTCTGCATGTATGATTTTGCAAAATTTTACGCCGGATGCCCTTCCTGATGCAACCCTCCCCATTTATCCGGGCTTGGGACTGGCACAAAGAAATGCACTGGCTTCTGCATCCCCAGTGGTTGTGTAGCATAACAGTAGATGTTCTAATTGAAAACTGTTGCAGTAGCCCAAGCTATTTTCATAGCTAAAGGGAGCCCTTCACATGCATTCAAAATGTCAGGAGCTTGTGAGGAACTTCATATAAAAAGATAGAGTGCAAAAGTCTCAGAGCCTTCTTGCCTCAAAAAGGGAGATAACAGCCCTGAAAGGAAAAATACTAGGAAATGTTACAGAAGGGAAACTATATATACATGTCCACACCCTGGCACATATGAAGAAATACCTTAAGGAGGAGGATGAAAGGAGGGGGCGGTTATTACAACAGTGATCTAGTAGAACATCTACTGTTAAGTTTACTTACACAACTGTATTATGTTCAACATTAGATCACTGTTGCTATAGCCTAAGCTATTTGGATAGAGTACCATAGCTTAGAAACTAAGGGAAGAGGAAATAAATGAAGAATCCAGGAGTCCCTGGAGAATGGTCCTAGCAAAGCCTGTTTTGGACCTGGAAAAAGGAATCCAGTTTGCAGTCTTTTGAAAAAGTATGCACACAAGACCAACTGGTAGCCTCCAGAATATTTCTAGTGTCCAACCTTCCAGGAAGCCAACAAAGAAACCAAAGCCCTTTTGCAATAGGCACTAACCCTGACTAGATGTGGCTTAACATGGTGAGTAGCAAAAAGAAATAGCACGAGACATAGTCATCTTGAAATTGCTTTGACACTGGATGTCCTTCACTCTTATGTTCATGGAAGACAAGCAGCTGATCAGCTTTCCTGAAGGACTAAGTTTTGTCTAGGTAGTATCTGAGCTGCCTGTGAACATCTGGAATATGAATATTTTTTCTCCCCTACCTTTGGGGTCAAAAGACAGGGAGGTGAATAAAGTGGCTCAAGGTAAAACCAGGGATCACTTTAGGCATAAAAGGAGGATTTGTTCTCACAGAAACCCTGTCTCTATGGAAAATGAGGTAAGATTGGCTCACTGTAAGAGAGTGTAACTCAGATTCTCTCCTAGCAAAAGCCACAGCAATCAGTAAAAAAGTCTCCTATGTAAAGAACCTCAATACAGCCTGACAAGCTGGTTCAAATGGAAAGACTAAGATTTTCAAACACAAAGTTAAGATCCCAAGCAGAAGTAAGTGACCTCTACTCTTGGTGGATGGATATGTAAAATCCCTTTCAAAAACTGTTTAACTTGGGCATAGTAAGAAAGGAGGGAATCCAAGGACAGACAAGCAGAATGCTTGCTGGGGGACCCATGTTGGCTTAGGGGGATGATAAAAAATAAAATTATTTATAAATAAAATGTCTGAACCATTAAGTTAAAGATATCTGTAAAAGTGGAGGACTTTATGACCTCGTGGAAGACTTCAGTAAGAACAGCAGCAAACCCCAGAAACCTCTAGGGAAGTGTTAACCTCCTAATATAAGATGTTACATGCCAGAAGAGTGGGAGAGTTGCATGGAACAAGACTGGACTGCAGAGTGAGCAGAAGGATTTAATGGCCAGCAAGACTAGTCTGCCACAGCAAGCCCACACAGGAACAGTGAGTACAGCTGGTGCATGTAACTAGCACCATGGAAAGGTGTGTGTGTGTGTGTGTGTGTTTTCAAGGAAGATAATAAGTTAACTGTTGCTCATGCTAAATGTTGAGTTTCAAGGAATATAAGTTTACTGTTGCTCATGCCATGTCTGTTTTCAATGTTTAACTGTTTAGTTTAGCAAACGGCCATCATCACAGTTTATGCTATAAAATTTGCATGCAGAGTTAGTAGCACATTAGGTAGCATACTTGCCTTTGATGCAGAGGTTTGTGGGTTCCAATGTCACACCATGTAGATGAAATGCTGATATTCCAATGCCCTTTAAAGGAGATGGGGGTGCTGCACTCATGAGTGTGCCCTTCATTGAATGAAATGCCTAGTAACTATGAACCTGCTGTCAGTTTAACAGACACTCCCTATTGCAATATTACCAGCTTAACATTTTTTTTTAAATGGTACAATTTATTCTTCAAGGGCAATAGGCACTTAATTTTTGTCCTTGAAATACTGAAATAAAGTGGTTAGGCAGCAGCAATCTCTCCATTAATTATAGATCTCTTTAATGTGGAATTATTCAGATGGCTTTGACTTCTTTAGAGATTGTATATATTGACTGATATTGGTGAAGTGAAATGACAGAAGTTTGAGTGTCCTTTTGTTGTTGAAATGTTCTGTAATAAGTAGGTTTGTCATTACTGATTCATGCATTTCATTTCATTGCTTACTGGAAAAAATCTTCAAACCTCACCCTTACAAGTGGTGCTGTATTATGCAAGGAATATAATTTAATACAATCTGGATGGTGCATCAAAGAACACATGCATGTATGCATGATCCTAAAAATGTGTGCAAGGGGCCTATGATTTGAAAACAGCCCAAAGGTAAACTTGATCTGCCACTGGACAGATGCAGTTTCTTGAATGTAGGTTTCAATGCTGCTTCAATGAATGCGAGTTCAAGGACAGAGAAGCTTACTTGTTCATGCTAAGTCTGTTTATATTGTGATGCTGTTGTTTTGTTGAGCAAATGGCTATCAGTATTTGTACTATAAAATATGAAATAAAAGTTTTGAATATCTCTAATCTTGGTAGACGTAAAGAAGAAAAGAGTATGCACATGAACAGGTTTGAAGTGTTTATGGTAACTGAGAGGATGAATGGCTGGGGGGGGGGCTGATCCTTTACCCTGCATAGGACCCCATTTGACCATGACCCAGTGCTGGGTAGAAGAGATCTGGAATCAACACCTTTGAAGAAGGCCCCAGATGAAGAGACTGCTCTGATGGAATAGACCTTTATGGGTGAAGGCAGGGGCTTGACATGAAAGGAGTAACAGAGGGAGATGGATTTAGAGATCAGTTTGGAGATAGTCTATTTGGAAATAGGACTGCCCAACTTACCCTCCTAGAAGGAGACAAACAGATGGTCAGTTTTCCTGAAAGCCTTTGTGTTGTCCAAGTAGAAGCTTAGCTGTCTGTGCACATCCAGAGAACAAAATAATCTTTCAACCTCATTCTGTGAATTAGGAAAGAAGTCAATGTAAGTCCTGGTTGAGTGATAGATCATTTACTACTTTTGGCATAAAAGAGGGGTTAGCCCTTAAGGAGAACTTATCCTTATAGAAGTTAAGGAAGGAAAGAATGAACATTGGGGACTGAAACTCCCAGACTGTTCTGGTAGAGGAAAGAGTAGAACTATTTTCTAGATATAGAATTTTAAGGAGTTGGAGTTTACTGGTTCAATAGGTGGTAAAGGAAGTGTTTCTAAAACAAAATTCAGATCCCAGGGAGGCAGAACAGCTCTCCTAGGTTGATTCAAGTGAAGGATGCCTTTTAAAAACAGTTTTGACCTCAATCCTGGAAAGCAACCTCTGCTTTAAAGTCATGCAGGCAGAATTAGCAGACAAATATGCCGTGATGTAAGAATAAGCTACTGGACAGCAGGTGTCCACTTGCTCAGCTTGGGTCACTTATCATAGCTGAGTGAAACCCGGAAGTAAAATCAGTCAACCTGCCCAATATGAATTAAGGATTGCTACACTTAATATAGGTTCACAGGGTGGAGCTTATAGGTAGATGACATGATGGTAAGTTGGAGGATGGCCATCCTCTGTACACAGGAGACAAGATGGAAGGGCAGTACAGTAAAGTCATTTGGCTTGACATCCAGAGTCTTCTACTCAGGACGATGACAGACTAGAAGAGGTGTAGGAATTGTTGTGAAGGATAGGCTTCAGAAGACACTGCGGGGTGTTATCACAAACAGTGACAGACTCTTGTCAATCAGACTCCAGTGTAAGGATAAGTCAGTATTCATAATCTCACCTATGTCACACAGCAGGGTTGTGATAGTGAGAAAAAGGGTGCACTCAGGCAGCAGTTGCAGGACCTACTAGATAAAGCAGGACAACATAAACTGGTGTTGACAATGGGGGACCTCACTGCACACACTGGTGCAGATGGAACAACACATGAGGATTGCCTGTGCCCACATGGGTAGGACAACAGGAATAAAGGAGGAGGGGGCATTCTAGACTTCTGTCTGGCAAATGGCTCGATGGTGGTCAATAGATGGTTTAGCAAGACAGACAGTCACAAGATCAAACACAAGAGCGGCCAACAGGCAGTTCAAGTAGACCTCCTTATAGTAAGGATAGGGCACTGGAGTAGAATCCGTGGTCGCAACAACATCCCCAGTAAACTAGTCAGCCCACAGCATAAACCACTGGTTGACAAAAATCAACAGTGACTAGGCTGCAGATCTGGAAGTTGACTACACAGAAAACAAAAGAGCTTAAGAAAATACTCAGGGCTCTAGCACCTCAGGAAGAATAGGAAATAGGTGGATTTGAAGAATGGCTTCATCTCAAAAAAAACATGCATAAGGATTACAGAAGAGATGTGCAGCCAAACCAGGTATGGAAATAAGGTACATAAAGAAAGTTGATGGTGGAATGCAGAAGTCTAGAAGTCATGAAAAGAAGGGAGTGCAGGAAAAAGTGGGAGACAGAAAAAAAAAGATGCAGCAGGCTAAGAAGGACACTAGTTGCCTAACAAACAGGCTAAGAAAACAGTTGCAATAGAGAAGGGCAAGGCATCAGATGCACTCTTACCACCTTCTGGAAAGTGACTCAATATGTGGTACAAATAAACTAACAAGTTGCAAGGCAAAAACAGAAAGATGAAGATAGTCAACAGAAACCTTTTATAAGGGATGCCATTAACATCCTGCTCACTAGTCCACAGGACACTGAAGGCAGAAGGAGTACTTCCAGCTGTTTCTGAATGTAGAAAATCCCACATAAGTGGTACTGCCACAGACACAGCCCATGGTGAAAGAACAAGAGGGGCCCACCCTAGAAGTAAGAACAGCACTAAAGAAAACAAAGTCAGGGAAAGCAGCAGGCTCAGATGAGGTCATGGTATGATATGATCAAGGTGAGTTAGGGAAGAAATGACTCCTGAGGATGCTCAAAGCAGTATGGAGAGAAATGACTGGAAAGCAATCATAGTAATATCAGCATACAAGAACAAAGGGGACTTTCACAACTGAGGGCAGTATATAAGTACCAGACTCCTGTTATACTGCATGAAAGTTCTGGAGAGGCTAACTGACAAACAAATATGCAGTGTAGTAGAAAGTAAGACTGGCGACTAGCAGCTCAGATTCAGATCAGGCTGCAGCACAACTGACCAAATATTTGCAGTGAGGCAAATAATTTAGTAGAAGCTAGAAATGAGAAGACAGTCCAACTGGGTATTCCTAGACTGTGAGAAAGCATATGACAAAGTCCAAAGAAAGCTGATCTAGGGGCAATCCAGCAATGGTTCAAAGTCCCAGAAACATTGGTAGAATTAGTGCAGGCTATGTACAAGGACGTAATGACGCAAGTACAAACAGTGCTCAGTCTCACAGAGGGGTTCCTGGTCGGAGTGGGTGTGCATCAGGGTACAAGTCTGAGCCCACTGGTGTATACATTAGCCAACAGGATGAAGTGGACAGATCGACAAAGGATGCTGAATGCAGATGATGTGGCACTACAGGCAGACTCTGAATAAGACCTTCAATAAAGGATAAGGGAATGGAATGCAAAACCGAAGGTACACAGGATGAAACTGAGTACAGATTACACAGTTGTAATAGCAGTAAATGGAAGAAATCAGAAGAAGGTGGAAATGAGATAGACGGGAAAATAGTGGAACAGGTTAATAGCTTTGTGTACCTGAGAGGGGTGGTTGAGATGAAGGGAAGTCTGAATGAGGAGGTTAAAGCTAGAATTAGAAGAGCTGCAGTGAACTGGCATAGAGTGCCAGGTGTAGTGTATATCAGAAGAATGCTAAAGAAGCTGAAAAGTAAGGTGTACAAAACAGTAGTGTAACCAGTACTACTGTATGGTACAGAAACCTGGGCAGTAAAGGCAGAGCAGTTGAGGAAGCTAGTGGTGATGAAGTGCCTGAGACGAGTGGTGGGATGGAAACTGTGGGACAGATGAAGAAATGAGAACATCAGAGCAGAAGCCCAAGTAGCTCCAATTGCAAAAAAGGTCACAGAGAACAGATTACAGTAGTTCAGGCACATGTACAGGAAAGCAGAGACAGACTAATGAAGACATGGGACAGACAGAAAGACAGCAAGAGGAAACAAGGGCATCCAGCAAAGTGATAGATTGTGTGAGAGAAGGTCTGTGATAGTCAAGCATGAATATCAAAGGAGGTAGGAGAGTGGCACTAAATCAAAAGAAATAGCAACAGTTGACATGATACTCCAGCCTCATGTAGAAAATGGGAAAAATGGGAATGAAGATGATGTGCCTTAACGGAAGAAAAGGTTACTTCAGTTTTGAGTAGTTCACACAAGTAAGACGGTGGAATCCTAGCCGAAAGAGGTCTTCATTCTTCTTGAGGCAACAGATAGAACAATCTTTTCCACTTGAATATGTAAGATTTTGTAGTGGTAGGTTTTCTCTCCTCCCAGAGCACCTGGAACATGTCCTTTGAGAACTGGTGACCGAAAGGAATTAAAATTCTACCAACTAAACTGTCAGGTTGAGAGCCTGCAGGTTAGGGTATGTGTCAGGTTGCCCTTTTTCTGTGTAATTCCACTTTGTGGGGTAACTTGTAGTGACAAGTCTTGGCTAGGTGGAAAAAGGGGAACAAATGCTACTTGAGCCAGAAAGGAGTCACTGGCAAGATTTCTGGTTTGTGCCTTTGGATCTTCAGCAGAACCTTTAGAATTAGAGAGGAGGAAAGCATAGAGAAACTTCCCCCAGTAGAAGGGTATGACATCATTTCTCCACAACCAGAAACAAGGGATCCTGGAGCAGGATAGTTTTACCTGTCTGATTTGGGCAGAACAAACAGATTTATATGAGGATTACGCCATCTGTGAACTATGTCCAGGAACACCTCTCTGTTTAACATTCATTCGTGAGAGACTTCCATGGTCCTAATTAGTGAGCTTGGAAGAACATTGGTTTTGGATGGAATGTAAACAACCTGGGGAGACAAATTTGCTTTTAATGTGTAGTCCCATGCCAACAGAACTATCTTGCACAGATGGTAGGATTTGGTCCCCCTGCCCACCGACTGTAGAGGTATCAAATGACCATGGTGTTGTATGTGAAAATCCTGAGGTGACCTGGGTTCTGGAGTTGGGAAAATACCTGAATATTTTGAATAAAGGTCTCCATTTCCTTCATATTGATGTGGTCTCTTATCTCTTTAGAGAACCTTTGACCTTGAACTCTTGCGGGACCCATCTATGCATCCCAAGCCAAATCCGCAGCATCTGTATGGTGATGCTGGGTGGATGTGGGTAGAAGGAAGGGTAGCCCTGGATTAAGCTGAATTTGAGAGACCCACTATTGAAACTCCTTCTTCAGAAAGGGCAAGAGAGGTATTCAGAAGTCCAGGGAGTGACAGTGATGATACCAAAGGGACTTCAACTACCACTAGATTTTTCTCAGGCGCAGTATGGTAAATTGCACCATGGGTATTGTAGCTGCCATGTAGCCTAGAGTTCTTAGGATTTCTCTTGCTGAAGTTGATTCCAGGGGAGCAAGGACTGGAAGTTAGTGGACAGGGATAGGGCTGTCTCCTGCGGCAGAAAAGCTGTCATCGGTAGGGTAATTCAGTCTATGACCTAAAAAGACCATATCCTGGAAGGGGGTCAGAGATTACTTCTTGAAGATGAGAGTGAAACCTAGTCTTTCTGGAAGCGACATTTTCAAGCTGAGATGCAGAGTCAGTATGTCCTGGTAGGAGGCCTGGAAAAGATCATCCAGGCAGGGAAATATCTGTATTCCCTGGGTTCTGTAAACGGCAATGTCCAATGTGAGGCACTTTGTGAATGCCTTAGGAGCAGGAGCCAGGCCAAAGGTTAAAGCAGTGAACTAAAACTGCAATGAAAAAACAGAGAACCCAAGAAATTTCCTGCAGGTGGATGAATAGGGATGTACAAGTAAGCATCCCTCAAGTCCACATACAATAGAAAGCTTGAAAAGGATAAAAGGAAGTACAGTCTGCAGGGAGAGCATCTTGAAAGATGACACTTCCAGAAAGGTACTGAGGTGAGACAAGTCCAGTATGGAATTCTATTCTAAGTACCCTCCTTCCTGGGGACCAGGATGATTCTTGAATAAAACCTTTTCCTAGGCTAAAGGGTGGTACATGTTCTATAGACCCCAGGAAGAAATTATCCTGGATGAGGGGTGGTAACAAGCGAACCTGACAGGGGGGATGAGGATTCCTCTCAAAGACGATAATTCCCTTGATTAATTTAAGGGACTTCCAAGATGGCTGAATACTGATGCACAGCTTAACTTCAGCTCTCCCCGTGTGATAAAAGAAACTGAGAGATAAGGACATACAACTCTACCAGTTTTAGTAAATTCAGTTACTGGCTAGTAAGTACACTGCCTGAATGCCAACAAAGAAGAAACTTAAGATGCCTGAAAGAAAAGCGACAAGAAAAAGTGGAGAAAACAGTGACTGGGAAGAATTATGTAGCTGCTCATCAAAAAGCAGTTCAAGCTCCAGTTTTGGTGCAAGACATGGCTTCCAGTAATCTAGAGGTAAAAATAAATCAAACGTGCTCAGCGCTGATTAAAATACATGGAGTACATCAACTGAAATACATGTGGGAAAATTATAGAGGTTTTAAACAGCTATTCACATGAACTGATAAAATGCAAAAAAAAAAAAGAGTCTGAAATGAAGAAACCACTGGCTGAGCATGAGACTGCTCAAGAACAGCTGTTCAAAAAATGGTAGTTAGAAAACAGAGAACACAGGGAAAACCTGAGACTTTCTGCTGTACCACAGAAATTGGAAGGAACAGACTGGTTTAATTTCATGAAAGCACAAATAAGCAACTGGACTGGCATTCTACAGCAGGATTTAATTGAAAGGGTACATCATGGGCATGCTCCAAATCTGGCCATGGGAAAGCAGCCAACTCCTGTATTAGTAAAGTTGCAATCATACTACCAGAAGGAATTGAGCCTGACAAAACTGTAGCAGAAGGGCATTTGGGGAAAAATGATTTACTGTACATCAGGCAGAAGAGAAGCTAATTTATCCCAGCAATCAGGGAATGTCGAGAGGCAGGTGTGATATTCAAACTGCTATATCCAGCTGCCTTCAGAATATTTTTTCCTGGAAGATCGAATTTTGATGCAGAATAGGCTAAGGAGGAAATGCAAAGTTTGTCCAACAAAAAGTGAGCCATCAAACAGAAGGTGACTGCCTCTCATTCTTTTGATAATAAAGCTGATAGGGAGACTTTGACAGTGAAACCTTTTCCAATGAGCCAAATGAAAATGCTTGAAAGACAGAAAAAAGCACTGGAGTTGACTAAAGAGTACCTTGGATTTGAACCAGAGTCTGGAGATGGGAGATGGAGATGAACAGGACATGGACCAGCAACACTGAAATTAATGAATACATGTGAGATTATAAAGCAATCACATTTGTGAACTATGGATTTACAAGAAAAAGTGGAAACAGATTTTTGTTGACTTTGTTAAACTTTTGTGGAGGCAAAAGCATTTACTTCCCTTTATGTCATTAATGTTGAAGTACACTGAGGGAAAAGGAGGAAAGCAACTGTAAGTAAAACCATTTTTGTTCTTAACAGTATTTGTATAAAATATTTCATGACATAAATTGAGTGTTATTTAGTAAAGCATTTTCAGTTATTGTGGTATGTAATAAAGCTAAAATAATTCCTTTTTTCATACTTTTAGTTTTATGAAAAGTAGGTATTACAATGTGAAAAGAAAACCTTTCAAAAGCATTTAAGTTACTGTGCTATAATCTTAAATTACTTTGGTGGGGAATGGGGTGTAAAAGTGCACAAGATTATAATATATGTACAGTTGACACATTTTCTCCTACTTTTGCATAGGTAAATATGTGGATTAAGGTGCTTGGCTTAGTCTAACAATAAGTATTTGGTGTAAGCAAGTACATAAGACAACACTGAATGTAATGAAAAGTTTTCCTTCAGCAAATAAATGCTCATTGTGAGTTGAAAAGTCTGTAGCTATGGGCAACTGTACATTTTGTTCTTATGTTTCCATGAAGGCAAGCTAACTACAGGGGCAGGCAATAAACAACAGAGCACTTTTTAAGGTTAAAATGTAATTAGTGGGATTCAATAAACTCTGTGTAGGCTTCGTGCAAAGCCTACACAGAGTTCACCTGTGTGTGGTGAAGTGCAGTGAGTAGCAGTGCTTACTGCATATTCATGGCATGCACCTTGTTTAAACATAAATGAGTTTTCATGACTGGCAACAGTGCTGCCAGCCAGGAAACAGTATAAGTGAACATGGATAGCACTCCTGCTTAAATCAAAGCATTGAAGGCCCACAGAATGGCACAATGATCACCAGGGCTTCACAGATAGCTCTCAATCTCTTAGTGCAAGGCATCTGGACAAAGGCCAACATAATGGGAGCACAATGACCCAGAAATAGGGATATATTCAACATATTTGCCCTATAGAAATGTGCTAGAATAACCAGGGCTTTGTGTTAAGATACATGTTCAAAGGATTTGAAGTCTGAGTTGTATTTATTGAGTCATATCAGTCCTGACATCACCACAAATTTGATAAGGAACATATCTGGGCATTCTATGAAAATTAGGACAGTTGAGAGGTATGAATGTTAAATATATGGTCCAAAGACAGTATGGGATAGTGTATCTACAGTGCAAAGTATTGTAAAATCACATTGTTGGTGGGATAGTTTTGTGTCCCAATGACTCCCCTATCTTTGGAATAGACTCCCTCTCCATGTCAAGCAGAGTACCTTACTAACCTAAGAGGAAACTGGACAATTGGATGGGAAACAAGAAATATACCCCTGGGATCCCACCTGTCCCTCTGCTGGACAGGGAAAACAGGTGCTGACTTTGTGGTTACATGGGTGAATTTTTGGCTAGGCTTATAAAGGCCTCCTGACCAATAGCCTAATATCATCCTATGAACCTGGCATTCTGTAATGAAGTTGTGTAAATGATCTGTAAGGGTACATGGACTGCCATGTAAAATAAACACTTAGAGGAAGTGTGTGTATTGAATAGCGACACACAGATGAATTGTGGAAATAAACACAGGGAAAGAGGACAGGTGAAACAACCTAATGTACAGCAGATGAGGGTATGTCAATGGAAGAGTTATAGCAGCAACACCAACACCATATCAGTACAGTACAGTAGGGACTGCACAGTGAAAATGTGTGTTGTGTGACTGTCATACAAGGTCACATTACAATGGGGAGGATGTCTGAGTGAGATAATCATCCTTACATGAATAATGCAGAGGACATATATCAGGAATCTAACACACAACTGGGAAAGGGTATATATTGTGAAGCTGTGCAAACTGATTTGCCAGAATATGAGTGTAATCTCAACAGAGTTCTGCAGCAAGTGGGACACATTTAAAGGCTCATGGACAACATTAAAAGAAGCAACCACAATCATGGACAATATCAGAATAATACCACCAGTAATCCCATGCCTCTGACATACCATATGTACAACTATTATGATATGTCCACACTCTGAGGGTAATCACACACACTGTACTAGCATCATAACATCTGCTGGAGATGTTAGAAGGGACACTGCTATACATGTATGTGACATTATGATCAATAGAGGCTAGTTGACTGGTGTGTGCATGGCATACATGTACACACACCTATATATATATATATATATATATATATATATATATATATATATATGTGTGTGTGTGTGTGTGTGTGTGTGTGTGTGTGGCACAATCTACACTGTGAACAAATGTTATCCATGCCATTAATGTTGTCAAACACCTATGTAGGTACTGTGTGCATCACCAGAACAAGTAACACACAAGCATCTGGTGTAACAACTTGATGGTGGTTCCACACCATCAGACAGTAATGTTTATGCCACAAAAAGAATACCTAGGTATGGCCAATACGCTGTGTGACAGCTCACTGTGACAAAGGTGGTACACTTCAGTTACACAAGTACATGAAGAAGGATGCATTGTAATCAGTTATTTGATGAAGGCTGGGAACTACGGAGGTATTATAGTATCTGATGTGGCTGTCCTTTACATACTCAGTACTTGTGTTACATACAAGGGAGTAAGTCAGCAGTGTCACCACATGCTGATGGATGTTCCACTTACCATCTACCCTGGGGACACAGGTCACACTCCTATTGGTCTGATTATAGGGTGTGATGTCACATTATACATGGGTTGTGTGTTTATTTTCCTGATGTAACAAATCCCCCCATATTTTCTTGTCTTTGCAGGTGTTGTCATGGCTGTGGCAGCAATCTTTGGTGAGTGTTGAGCCTATCTGTATTATACTAATATCCCAGTTGGGGGCAAGGATTTCCCACAATCTGAAGTCCTTCAGGTAGCTGTTTGGATACAGGATGAGTATGTCATTTCTGATGTCCATTACTTACAAAATGAACAGGAAAAGGCCTAGTAGACAATCCTGATATAAGGACATGATCAATGGACCTGAGATATAGGTCATTTCACAGCATATTTAGATGCCATGTATGTGATACAGTGGTCTACCCACTTGGTGATATAGGTCTTTATGGCCACATCTGACAGTGCTGAGTGATTACCTCAGTGTGGATTTGTATCAAATGCCTTTGGCTTGTCAAGTTCAAAAGGATAATAGTGTTGTCGACATGCATGCCCTCAATGATGTCGTTGAAGACATCTAACAAATGTAAAAGACGTGATGTAGCATTAACAACTCACCATACCTCTCAATCTGGAAACATCAAAAATCTGGACAAAGGCCCATAAAAAGAGGTAGAAATCTGTATGCTGTTTAACATAAAATCTGCATATATAATTATGTAGCCCCACCCACTTCAATGGAATTGTGGGATACCAACTTTCAAACTGAAACTGAAGAACAGACAACCAAAATATGGCCCCAGCCCAGACCCCGTAATAATTTTTCCTTTTTTTTTTTTTTTAAATGTGTAGCAATGATGTTCACTGGGAAGGGAGATGATGATGAACCTTAGGATTTTGGTTTTGGTGACTTACCACAAAACCCACATACTGCAAAAGTAGGGCATTTAATGGTAGGCAATATTCTAATCTAGCAAAATAATATTATAGTTTGCTAGGACCTCCAATAGTCATTCTCCATGGCCTACTAATCAGTGGCATAGCTTGAGTTTGTGCCGCCCTTCCTCCTGGTCCCCTCACAAAATCATGGTCGAATGGGGCCCCCCATATAAAGCCTTCCCCCATTACTTGTCACTGTAATGTGCATACTGCTTTACTTCTACAATGATTATTTGGATTTCATTTAAAACTTTTATTTTACATTTTATAGCACAAATACTAATAGACATCTGCTAAACAAAGCCATAGTCTCACAATGAAAAGAGACTTAGCATTAAAACGTCTCTGCCTTTGAAACTCATTCATTAAAACGGCACTGAACCCCACATTCAAAGAAAATGTATTTGGCCAGTGGTGGATAAAGATTACCTTTGGGCTGTTTTCAAATCATAGGCCCCTTACACACAAAACATACATGTGTTCGTTGATATATTGTATTAAATTACATTCCTTGTATAATACAGCACACTTGTTACAGCATGTTTTAAATTTATTGTTTTGAACATTTTTCCAGTAAGCATTGCAATGAAACAAAATGCATGAACCACTAATGACAAAACTGCCCAATTCAGAATATTTCCATCATAAAAGTCTACTCAAACTTCTACAATTCACCAAGTATCAGTATATATGCACAATCTTTGCAGAAGTAAAAGTCATCTAAATAATTCCACGTTAGAGATATCTGTAAGATCTGTAACTAATGAAGATGTTGCTGCTAGCAAACTTAATGTTTCATCTACAAATAAAGTGAAGCAGCAATAAGATACACACAGCCGTAAATGAAGCAGCAGTAAGACACACACACACACACACACACACACACACACACCTGGCCATAAATGAAGCAGCAGTAAGACGCACACACACCTGGCCATAAATGAAGCAGCAATAAGTAAATGAAAGCACAGTTTCAAATGTAGCACACTCCTGCTTCTAAGCACACTGGCCGTGCCATTTCTCCTGTAATAAGTAAATGAAAACACAGTACAAATACGTTTCTCCTGCCAATAAATAAATGAAAGCACAGTTTCAAATGTAGCACACTCCTGCTTCTAAGCACACTGTCGTTTCTCCTGCAATAAGTGAGGTAATCACATTGCTGTTTCTCCTGCAATAAGTAAATGAAAGCACAAGCACAGTACACACAAGTTTCTCCTGCCTATAAATAAATGAAAGCGCAGTTTCAAATGTAGCACACTCCTGCTTCTAAATACACTGCCATTAAAAAGAAATGTAGCACACTGCTGTTTCTCCTATAATCTATTGGGCACAAAAAGTTAGACTGTTAAGGGACAGCATATTGGTTTCAAATGGGTTTCAAATTCTCTTTTAGAACATCATTTGGAATAATAATCAATAGGAGTTTGGAGGGTGCAATTTGCAATATTGTATTATTTGAATTTATTAAGGCAAAAGGTAATGGTTTCCAACAGGTAGGACAGATAATACGTGAAGAAGTAGGGTTTACATGATTCCAGCGCACATTTTAAATATCCCCGAAATGTTAAGAACGTCCATTATAGAAATGGAATATACACAAGGCTCAAATGCTCAATGTATGTATCACAGTCTCACAGATTATTTCTAGATTGACTTATACCATTTATAAAAGTCACATTACTGTTTACAAATACAACAGCTAAACGGCACCTGTTTCTTTATTTAAAAACTGGTAGTGCAAGAAAGGACATACACTTAAGCTGTGGAACACAGCATATCAATTGCCTTATATTCAAGTCAACCTACTGGCCCCCATTAGTTTCATTCTTTTTAAACAATGGTTCTCCTGCTGCAGTGTACATGCATACATTGCACAGAGCTTTGACTATGGTTAC
This sequence comes from Protopterus annectens, assembly GCF_019279795.1. Classification (NCBI taxonomy): domain Eukaryota; kingdom Metazoa; phylum Chordata; order Ceratodontiformes; family Protopteridae; genus Protopterus; species Protopterus annectens. The sequence goes on from NC_056741.1 coordinate 314,779,138, forward strand.
CTTTAGGCTATTATGTAGTCCTTTCTTCTCCATTGAAAAAGATTTTATTTATGACATATAAGTAAATGAAAGCACAGCTGTCAGTTCCAGCAGCTGGCCATGAATGAAGCAAGTAACACAAACAGACTCAGTACAAATGGAATTAAATAAAGCCTTCAAGCAAACTCCTGCTTCTAAGCACACTAGTCTAGTACACAGATTTGTTAGCACGACTGCTGCCGTTTAAGTAAAAAGACAGTTTACACACTCCTGAAGTACAGTTTCTCCTGCTTAAAGGCAAGATCTGTTTTTTACCTGGAGGAGCCAAAGCCGAGCCATCCGTGCATAACCAGCTGCAGACATTAAATAAGTAAAGTGAAAAACAAACCAGCCGTTAAACAAAAAAAGCTGAGCCGGGGAACAAAGCTGACATCATCGCACATGCCTTGGTGATGTCAGGAGTAAAAAAAAAAATCAAAAGAAGAAAATCAGAAATTAAAGGGCCTATGCAGGAATTTATGGCACCCCAATATTTTGCCCTCAAAACCGGTATTTACCAGGGAATTCGGTACGGTTGAGAGGTGTGCAACTCAAACAGGTCTGTTGCGCACAGACGGGATATCACTAGTGTCCATTTAGAAAGAGTCCATGACACGTTGGTCTACCTCACAGATGAGGAGAGTCAGGATGATATACATGCATGTATCAGGTGCTGTCCCCCCATCTCACCTGGATGCATGTTAAAAAACACCCTTCTACAGCAACACAGTCTGTGTGGAGGGTGTGTTGAAGTGTGCATTAAACCATGTCAGGAAAGTCTATGTAATGAGTCATGTGATAGGCAATCTGTGACACTGTCACAGCCCATTGATTCTGTGTGATAGGCCTGGATGTAGATAAGACAGTGCATACTGGTTACCCTCAACTGGCATAGAGTTTGGATATAATCCCCCATGCAGAGATCATTCAGAAAGTCTCCTAGTTGGGGATTAAACCTCATGTCACTAGATAGGTAACCAACTGACAGAACACATACTGTGAAAGTTGGTGAATCAACATGTACCAAGTAGAGCTGTCACCACTGGTGTACCCCCAGGGATCTGTGCTTGGCCCTTTACTGTTTGAAATCTATTTCTCAACAGTTCAGGTTACAGAATATGGCCTTTGTTTTACCACATTTGCTGATTCTTGCAACCTGGGTGCAACCATTGAGTCCACCTGTAATGATAACGTATTACAAGAGGGGCTAACAAAGACAAATTATTGGTGACAAAGCCAAATGGTCTACAAATAAATTCAGAAATGTTTTGTCCTTCTGAAAAGTGGAATTCCATGGTAATTACAGCATTGACAACAGTCCTGCTATGTTGAACCCAGTGATGCAAGCACTGGGAACACATGTAGAAAGCAATCTGAACTTCGATCACCAAATGACTACACTGGTATTGAAAGCCTTTGTTGTGCACATCATACGTCATGCCATCATATGCATATTTTAGGATTGTATGACAGCACTGTACTTGAACCTCATCAGAAGACTAATAGAGTATAGTTCTCTCTTTTGCATGTACCTCATCAGACACATGCAGCAGATGGAGAGAGCACAGTGGCTTTCTCACCAAGAAAACACAGGGCTACAAAGCATGGCATGATGTATGTGGATAGACTGAAAGTCATGTCACTGTAATCTGTATCATACAGGATAAGGTGACACCTCCCTGGCCTCCAGGCCAGTCTCTGACCCTGCCCTTGTAGGAATAGTGCATATCCACTAAGTAAATATAGCTGATGACATCATCAGTGTCTGTTGAGGAAAATATTGAAATAACAGTGTCCCACATGCTGGTGTAAAAGGCTCTCTGTAATGTCAAGCAAGAGCATGTACACACACACACAGTTGACTGCAGTGATAATAGAACTCCTACCTAAGTATACAGACCTCTGTATTTAAGGCAAGCACCACAGCTCAAGTCTGACTTGAAGTGTCTCTGACAACACTTTATAGCTGATGACAGCAGTGTCTGTTGAGGAGAATATACTGCAATAACAGTGCCCCACATGCTGGTGTAAAAGGCTCTCTGTAATGTCAAGCAACAGCACAAACACACAGACCCAGTTGACTGTAATGAGAACAAAACCCTTACTTATCTAAGTACACAAACTACAGTACTCAGTAATTTATGCAAGTGCCATGGCACAAGTCTGACTTTTACAAGACTGCAGGTCAACTTACAGTGGATGACATCAGTACAGCATGTTAGAGAGAAGATCTGGGGAGGCCTCCATGAAATGGATATGTAGGCATGTGCAACATCAAAATACAGTCAGTTCATAGGATTGAAGTGGTAGGATGCATACTTCTGCTCTTCAGGCTAGACACACACACCCAGACGACTGCAGTGAGAACAGAACCCCTACCCAAGTATACAGACTACAGAACTCAGTACTTTACGCAAGTGCCACAGACAGACCTCAGTACTTTTTACAAGCATCACAAGTCCGACTTTTACAAGACTGCAGATTAACATATAATGCATGACATCAGCAGGGCATGTTGCAGAGATGATGTATAGGTTCACAGAATGTTTCCAGCCTTATGCGTACAAGCCTACCCTTACTGAGCATAGTTAGATGGTTATTCTTAGCAGAGAGACTTTGTGATCAGCACCAACTGGCCCTGTCCATGAGGGACACAGGTGCCACCCCAGGGAATGAATTTGCAATCACACATAGAGTTTTCAAGGTTAAGCTTGAATAGGGTCATTGAGGATTACTGCTTCACATGCAGTAGAAGCCTATTACAGAGTAGTGGTAATCGCTGGGAGATGAACATGTCTCCCCAGCATGTTCTGTTTATGTCACTGACTAGGCTGAGATCCCTGTAGCAAGTTATTCTTGTCCCATTTGATTTGCAGATGTCCAGCATTTCCAGTAGAGCAGGGTCTGAGACTGCTGCATAGGCATGGCATAAGTCACCTTTCAGTAGCCTGCATGATACTGAGTGCAGTGACAGGTCTTTCAGTCTTCCCATATTTGTCATGTTTTGGAGGCCCTGGATTCTCTCAGTCACAAACCTCTGTGTTTTCTCTATTTGCTGCAGGTGTCTGGTGGGGTATGGACAGAAGGGACCATTATACTCAATTAGTGATCTGATAAGGCTAGAGTACACCAGAGGTATGACCTCCCTGGTCTTGGATGTGATGGCCTTATATATGAGATGCGCAAAGTAGAATGTGTGACTCACCACTATGGACACACAGTGACTGGGGTGTAGATTGCTATCAACGTGTGTTCCCAAGTCTCACAAGACTGTGTTTGAGCTTAGAGGGGTGCTATGTATATCACAATTAGTATGGATACTTCATTGCCAAAGTGGGCAATGAGGTTTTTTTTTTTTTTTTTTTTTTTTGCTTTAAGGTTCAGTCCATGAGTTTGGCACCAATCATTTGTCTGCATCAGCCCCTTCTGTAATATGTTAACATAGTTGAGAGACTTTATATGACTGTGTCCAGTTGACAGTCATTTGTAAACTTGGTAAGCCACAGGAAATGGATAGTAAACAGCAGTAATGCACGATAATATTTACTTTTAGTGAGGCGAGCAGCAGGTTTGCACAACAGTTGACACAGTGTTTGAACATGTGAAATACACATTTTCAATACTTTCTATGCTTGATCATAGTTAAGCAGTGAGCAAATGCAAGCCACATTGTGAAAAGTCTGAGATATGGCACTGAGTTTATGAAACACACCTGGTAATTAACTGACTTGGTGGCTCCAGCTGTAAATGCATTGACACATTTATTTTTAAGACCAGATGATACTGGGTTTGAATCCAGGTGTATCTAATACTTTTATAGGAAAACAACAGGATATTAAAGGAGATTCCCCAACCTACTGACTCTTCCAGTCCCTGTTCTTTAATAAAGCTTAAAAGAAATCACCCTTGCAGCTTTAAAAAATAGCCCACTCAACTGTTTTCCCTGTTCTGCTTCCTAGCTTTCTATACTGTTGTTGTTTCACTTTGCAAACCAACTTGAAAAACCTGTAGCTGGCTCTGAAATTATGATGTCACATCTGCCATCTGCTCTTGTTCTAGCTATCGGGATGTTTCCTCCCCCAGAGTGATGTAAACCCCGGCTGATTTGCATGCTGTATAGAAGAGCCAGTGTTCCTCCCACATTGTGATGTCAGACCTGCCTTACCCAGCCCACTCAACCTAATAAAAGCCATGTGGTGTGTGGAACTCCTTTTCATTGTACGTGTATCCTGTCGACTGCATTTGTTTGAGGGACTACTGAAAAGTTTGTATTGCCTGCATTTTCGTCTGCATTTTTTGTTTCATTGGTAAGATAAGTCTTCCTAGTGAATTAAAAATGTAATTCTACACACAGCCCCTGTTTGAATGCACTTCTAGCCCTATTTTGTGCTGTCTGATATAGTTTATGACTCTCTTCTGAACAGGAATACTCTCTTCCTCCCTATGAGGATTCTGCCACTGAAGAATCTATCCCTTCAGCCTCTCCTCCTGAGGATTATTCTTTTGGGGAAACCCTGCATACCATGAGGGAGCACTTCCACTGGGAGAGCCAAGACTACTCAGAATCTAAGAAAAGGCTCAGAGACTTTCCTTTACTACCTCAGCACAGGTCTCTTGCTATCCCCCCTGGTTTAGACATTGTAGATGATGTATTTTCAGAGTCCAGCCTGTCTCCTGACTCTTTACGCCCTACACCTGTTAAGCCAGACAGATACTACAGGGTTCCAGATTCACATAAATTTCTTTACAAAAACCCTACTGCTGACCCAGAAACTATTTCTCAGGGTCCCAAAGGGGTCAAGGCTTCCACTGCAAAAAACCCTATCCCCTCTGATAGGGATTCAAGAGCACTGGACAGATGAGGGAAAATGTTTACACTTCTGCTACCTTGGCTGAGAGGGCTTTAAATTGTCAATCTCATATGTTTAAATATCAACAATACTTAATGTCACTGCTTAAACAGAAAATATTAACAAATTCTGAATGTGCAGAAAACAATGAAATGCAGGATTTATTGCATGCAACTGAACAAGTGGGAAGGCATACTTTGCAATGTGGTTTTGATTCTCTGGAGGACTCTTGCAGGGCCGCTGTTACAGATTCTGTCATTAGGAGGCATGCTTGGTTAAAGGAACAGAATCTGCCTGATCATGTTAAAGCAAAATTATTAGATGCTCCATTACAGCATGATACTTTGGTGTTAAAGCAGAGGAGGTGTTGAAGAAAATGGAGGACAAAGCAAAATCTATGCAGACAGTTAAGGATTTCTTACAGGTGCAGCCACCCAGATTTAGCAGGAACTGGCCCACAAAGAATTGGTCCTTTCCAGTGTCAGACAGACCACAAAGAGGCAGATACAGACACCCCAAAGGCAGATTCCAGCCCCAAGGCTCATACAGGCCTAAACAATGGGGTGCTTCTACCTCCAAAAGCAGAGAAGACAAATCACAGCTAAACAGGAAACAGTCCCAATGACTTTCCTCTGCCAGCACCAAGCACTTATCTTTTGGCAGCCCCCTTAGGAGGAAAACTAGCACTTATTTCACAAAATTGGCACATGGTCACCCAGGACAAATGGGTCTTGAATATAGTGTCTCAGGGCTACAAGTTCCACTTTCACACCCTGCCAAGGGCAAAAGGTATACCAGACCTGCCATAAAATCAATGGGCAGAGGCACAAAAGCAAGTTTCATCCCTCATGGACATGAGGGCCATTCAGCGAGTACCACAGCAAGAGCAGGGACAAGGATTTTACTCGAGACTTTTCTTGGTACCCAGAAAGTACAAAGCCTGGAGACCAATACTGGACCTGTCTATTCTAAACACATTTCTGGACGTTCCAAAATTCAAAATGTTGACTCTGCAGCTGCTTCTGCCCATGCTGGGCAAGAAGGCTTGGATTGTAACTTTGGACCTAAAAGAGGCATACCTGCATGTCCCAATCAGACAATCTTGCAGAAGATACCTCAGATTCATAGCTGGCTGAATGCACTGCCCTATGGCTTATATTCTGCGCCCAGGGTCTTCACAAAATGCCTGGCACCAGTAACTGCATTTTGCAGACAAAGAGGAATTAAAATATATCCTTACTTGGACGACTGCCTTATTCAAGCAGAGAACAAGGTCATTCTACTAAAGCATCTGGCATTTGTAAAAAGATTACTAATTTGCCTAGGGTACACAGTAAACGAAAATAAATCAAAACTAGTACACTCTCAAGAGATAATATTCCTGGTTGCAAGCTTAAATACAACTGCCCAAATGGCTTATCTCATGCCAGACAAACAAAGGCAACTGACTTCTTCCTTCAAAATGTTGGCAACAAAGATCCAGTTATCTGCAAGAAAAATTCTGCAGACTTTGGGCTTCATGGCATCCTGCTAATTCCATATGCCAGACTGCATATGAGGAAACTACAATGGTATCTAAAAAGTGTTTGGACTCAACATTGCCACAGCCTGGAAACATTAATTACCCTCATTCCCTGCCTGCAACAGGAGTTTCGATGGTGGGCACAGGCCTGTCACCACAACAAGGGACAGCCATTCACTTTACCCACAGCCAGGCAGACACTAACAACGGATGCATCAGATTATGCCTGGGGGGCCCACATGGCAGAAAAATGTATTCAGGGCACATGGCCCGCAAGCCAGATGCATCTTCATATCAATCAAAAAGAGATGCTAGCTGTTCAAAATGCCCTGACAGCTTTCAAGGATCTACTTCATCCAGGACAACTACTGATAAAGACGGACAATACTACAGTCATGTGGTACATAAACAAGCAGGGAGGCACACATTCCTATCCCCTCTGCAGACAAGCCATGACTTTGTGGGACACAGCATTGACTTATCAAGTTCACCTGCAAGCACAATTCCTGCCAGGAAAGATAAATACTCTGGCAGACGAACTAAGCAGAAACCTCCTGGATCCCCATGAGTGGAAACTGGATCCACAAGTCTTCAGCATGATAACAAGGAAATGGGGATGCCCAGACATAGATCTGTTTGCCTCCCCTCACAACTGCCAACTACAGAGATTCTGCACAAGGACTTATCACAAGCAAGCATGGAAAGTGGATGCCTTATCCTTCAGCTGGAAAAAACTAACAGTATATGCCTTTCCTCCACTGCCTCTCCTCCCCAAGGTACTCCTAAAGGTAGGACAAGAGAAGCCAAAAATGATACTGGCCACACCAGCACTGGTACCCATTCCTAAAGAACTTGTCTCAAGGTCCAGCCTGGACATTGCCTCAAATTCCTCACTTACTGACTCAACAAAACAATCAGATCCTGCACAGCCAACTCAGGACCTTAAATCTGGCAGCATGGCGGATAATGTAGCCATTCAGAACACTTCTCTCTCCAAAGCTGTGTTGGATGTTATTTTGGAAACCAGGAGGCCCAGTACCAGAAAATCTTCTTCAGAAAAATGGAAGAGATTCTGTGCTTGGAACCAGGCACAAGGAATTGACATGTTTGTTGCAAACATTCCTCAGATTTTACAATACTTAACTGAGATGCTGGACAGAGGCCTATCCTTTTCATCAATTAAAATCCATGCCTCTGCCATTTCAGCCCATTACAATACGGAACCACCTATCTTTTCTCATTCTTTAATAAGGCAGTACCTCAGAGGGGCCAAAAACATAAGACCTCCAAGGAGAGCACCAATACCTGCATGGGACCTCAATTATGTCTTAGAAAAACTCACACTGCCTCCTTTTGAGCCAGCCTCAACAACTGATATAAAATTTTTATCCTGGAAAAAAGCTCTGCTCCTAGCAATAACCTCTGCAAGATGAGTCTTGGAGTTACAGGCACTCATGGCTGTGTAACCTTTTATCATTTTCCATCCAGACAGGGTTTCTCTGAGGACAAACCTGACATTTATGCCTAAGGTGGTGTCCAGTGTGGCCCTTAACCAAACCATTCACTTGCCTACCTTTTATCCAAACCCACAGAACAAGGGTGAGAGACTTCTGCATTCTTTGGACATACACAGACAGCTACGCTTCTACTTGGACAGAACTAAAGCTTTCAGAAAGACTGAGCAACTTTTAGTGGCATATGCTGCAGGATCACAAGTAAAGACTATCTCAAAACAGACTATTTCAAAATGGATAGGCCATTGCATTAGTTTCTGCTATTCACAACATGGCAAATCAGTGCCTAAGGACATTAGGCCACATTCAACCAAAGCAGCAGCCTTCCTCAGAGGAGTACCAACCAAAGACATCTTAGAGGCTGCAACTTGGAGTTCGGTGCACACCTTTACAAAGCACTAGGATTCCGGATACTGGCTAAGGCTCTTGCTGCTCCTATAGTGCCTTTTTTAGGCAGGGTTCAAGTAACAAATTCACCACCATAACAGGAACAGGCAAGCAAAAACTGAGGGTAATGCTACTCAATGCTAGAAGTCTAAATTTCAAAATGCACTCACCCGAGGCACTCCTTAAAATGGAGAACATCGATATCTGTGCAGTGACCGAGACCTGGTTCAAGGCTCCAGAGAGCACCACTGCACTACCAGGCTATAACTCATACCACACTTTTCGGCCATCTAACCTGGACCGAAACACCAAAGGTGGGGATGTGTCCATATTCATTAAGGATATCCACACCTCCAGGCTAGTTGCTCAGCATAATGCATCCGAGGTTATCCAAGTGCAACTAACTCTTGGCAACACTGCAATCCAAATTGTAGCTTGCTACAGATCCCCCACCATGCCCCAGGATTCCCACTCCTCTTTTCTTGATGTACTGGAAAATATTAGGGTTCAACCAAACACCCTAATAATGGGCAACTTCAACTACCCCACCATTAACTGGGAAAACTACTTATGTACTAACTCCTTAGCGCAACGCTTTCTGGAATTCATAAACTCCAATGCCCTAGATCAACTTATCCACACCCCCACCAGGGGCAACAATATCCTAGACCTAGTCATTCCCAACATGAGTGACCGGTGTTCCACACCTGAAGTCAACTCTTCGTTGGTCCAATCCGACCATAAGCTAATCACCCTTGATATCCACATCCCACCCCCACCCCCCATTAAGGAAACCACAGTAAGAAATTTCTCCAAAGCCAACTTCGTGCTTCTTAAGACAGAAGTAGTGAACTTCATGACACCCATGCAGATGGACAATACAGTTACAACTGCTGAATCCTACACAAATGTGCTCTATAAGCACCTACATGAGTGCATGGATCGTGCTATCCCAAACAGAACCAAGACGCTATCCTCCAAAAAAAGGAAGCCAATCTGGTGGTCCCCTGCCATAACCAAACTGTACAACAGAAGGAAAAAACTGTTGCAAAAGAGAGTAAAATCCCATGAGTGGAGGAGCTCCCTGGTCAGCCTCAGTAAGAAGCTGAGATCCCTTATAAGATCCTCCAAAGCTAGCTACGAAAATAAAATTGCCACTAATTCCAAGGACAACCACAAAGCATTCTATAGCTATGTCAAGAATCTCAATGGCAACACCCAGATCTGCTCTGAGTTACAGCACAAAGGCATGAAAATTACAGAACCAACTGATATTGCCAACATCCTGGCAGATAGGTTCAGTGCTAACTTTACCCCCCTCACCCCCTAAAGGGCCCATATCTATACAGGAAGAATGCAGAGTCCCTGTAATCACAACTACGCAGGTGAAAGCTGCACTCTCTAAAGCAAAAAACAGCATCCATGGGACCGGACAACATCCCAGGCTGCGTTTTACACAAACTTCAGAATGAACTGGCTCCCCACTTAAGCACCATGTTCAATAATAGCCTCGCATCAGGCATTGTGCCCACTCAATGGCGCACAGCAACAGTTATCCCACTCCACAAAGGGGGAGCCACCATTGATCCCGGGAACTATAGACCTATTAGCCTGATGAGCCGGGTCTGCAAAGCCATGGCATGGAACTCATAAACAAAGACTTTGGTAACCTCCAAACTCTGGATCCCACCCAGTTCGGGTTTGTGAAAGGCAGATCATGCCTCCTGAACCTGATAGACTTCTTTGAGGCAGTCACCAAAGCCGTAGATGAGGGTAAAGTGGTTCACACAGCCTATCTTGACCTCGCCAAGGCTTTCGACACCATCCCCCATTCTGGAATTATAGCTAAACTCAATAAACTAGGCATAAATCTCTACGTCACAAGATGGGTTGCCAACTGGCTCACTGACAGAACCCACACTGTAAAAGTTGCAGACTCCAAATCTGACCTCAAACCAGTGACAAGTGGAGTATCACAGGGTTCCGTCCTGGGACCGCTCCTGTTTGGTATCTACTTCTCTGAAGTACAGGCTAACACTGAAGGCCTCTGGCTAACGAAGTTCGCAGATGACTGCAAACTAGGAGCCATAGTCAAGTCCCCAAATGATGTGAACATCCTACAGAAGGGCCTCTCTGAGACAGATGCCTGGGGTTAGAGCCATGGCCTCAAGCTCAATGCCAAAAAGTGCAGTGTCATCCCCTTTGGTAAAAACTCTGTACCCATGAACTACCACATAGGCAGCAATCTACTTAACACCGAATGCGTGATAAGAGACCTTGGGACCCAGGTGCTCAGTAGTCTCTCCTTTGATAGTCACATCACCACAGTAGTCAGGAAGTCCTTCTACGTGGCACACTTCATCATAAAAGGATTCTCATCCAGGAAAAAAAGAGGTCATCGTTACCCTCTACTCATCACTCATTAGACCCATTATAGAGTACAATGCCCCTTTTGGAATGTACCTCAAAAGACATCTGCAGCAGCTGGAAAGGCCACAGGAGTACCTCATAAAGAGGATTACTGGACTCAAATGCCCTACACTGACCGCCTCAAAAAACTCCAGCTTTACTCCGTAGCATATTGCCTACGCAGAGGTAATCTCTGCCTAACATGTAAAACTATGTCAAACCCAGAGCTGTTGGACATGCTACACCTAAAGAAATCCCAATCCCTCTGAGCTACACGCTCTAGGGACCTAAACCTTGTCACCACAATAAACAAAACATGCTGGAGGGATAGATTCCTATCCCAGAGACTTCCCATACTCTGGAACAGGCTACCCATCTATGTCAAGCAAAGTTCTTCATTAGCACTCAAGAAAAATCTTGATGAGTGGATGGGAAATAGGAAATACACCCCAGGGATCACTGCTGTGTCTCTGCTCGTCAGTGGCACAGGAAAATAACTTTCTTGGATGGCGTAAGCCAGGAAACCTTGTTGGCTAGGCTTGCATAGGTCCTTGGGCCGATAGCCTAGTACCTACCTATGAACTACCACTTACCTCTCTACTCTAAATCCAGAGCAGGCTTTGCCACTGCAGTTCTGCAGGACATCATAGCCTCGCCTAATCCTATTTAGCCCCAGCCACCCATTCTCAGCTTTGGGATTCAACTCAAGAGTAATGACTGCAACAGTAAAACACGATGAACATAATACAGTTGTGTACCTACCATAAATGTAGATGTTCGAGTGTATTCACTGTTGCAGTCCAGGTTACCCTCCCACCATCCCCCTTTCTTTTGCTGGGTCTTATCTGTACTTCTCTATTCTATACAACCTATGTGGTGTATTTGCTTGTAGATGAAGGAAATGATTACCTTAGTGCATGCATGTTTATTGGCATAATTTTTAGCCTACCCTTTTGGGGGCACCTGACATCTGGGGCAAGAAAAACTAAAGAAAATGGCGTCGGCTGCATCTTTTATACCCCTGGCGCACTGACGTCAGGGAAGAGGTGACAGCAACCGACGCCGGACCAAGACTTTGGAATTCAGGCAGACTGCGGGTAGCCTGCCAGCAGGATAACCCAAGAGTAATGACTGCAACAGTGATTACACTCGAACATCTACATTTATGGTAGGTACACAAATGTACTTTCTGCTGAGTCAGCGTAGCAGGAGCATTCATTATGAATGGAGAATACTATATAATTTCATCAGCGGCACCCATTTGTTTCCACTTATATGTATTATTAGCACTGATATTGTGCAATAACACTGGTCTTGTACGAACTGACCATTCACTCAGGTTTGCTAGATTGTCTTACTGTAACACATCAGTAGCTTTAGTGGTGTTAATTGTACCGTGCCAGATTTTTCAGTTATGGACATTGAAATTGCTTTATCAGCATAGGCAGTATGATTAGATACTAACTTGATTTCAGGGCTGTAGGGTTTAATGTTGCTCCTTGTTTAGCTTTATAATGTGTTTAATGCATCTCCTCTAAACATTCCTGTGTTGGCTACACATCTTCCCCTATAAAGATTACCAGAGGTACGAGGCAAGGTTGTCCCTTGTCTCCTTTTCTTTTTAATTTATACGTAGAACCATTGCTGTTATTTATTACTCAAAACACGTTTCATAAGATTCCTAGGATTCTTAATACAAAAATTCTTTTTCTGCTTTTGCCGATGACCTAGTATTATATTTCCAAACTCCAATATCTGACCTTAGTAAATTAACAAATTCTGTTGAACGTTTCTCTCTTGCTTCGAATTATCTTATAAATCCTTCAAAAACTCATATTTTTCCTTTAAATCATATGGTTCGTAAATCGTACTTGTTTTCTGATTCTCAAATCCAGATTACTTTTGGTGTGAAGTATTTGGGAATTAACATGGAACACAATAATCACTCCTCTTTTCAAAACAACATGAGTAAAGTTTGGATATCAATAATGTCTGACATGACTAGATGGGAGCATTTAAATTTATCACTTTTATCAAAAGCTGCAATAATCAAAATGAATATTCTTCCAAAATTTTTGTATCAATTCAATTCTTCTGATCAGATAATTCCCAAGTCCTTTTTCGAGAAAGTTAATAAAGAGTTAGCTAAATTTTTATGGTTCCCCAAATCGGTTAGGATCTCCTATTCTAGATTGTCAATTTCTAAAGATAAAGGTGGTTTGGGATTACCAAATTTATACCTTTACTATTTAATTGTTTCAGCAAATAAGCTATTAACCATATCTAAATTAAATAATAGTGAAGGTTTTCAGTACCCATTATGGGTTAAGATTTGGTATTACTACATTCTATCTAAAAACATAAATCCAGAGGCCATTCCTTTTATTTCTTTAGATATGAAGAGCACCAGTAAAATTTCTATCTTTCTTAAACAAAAGATTAAAGCTTTTCAGGATTTAATAAAAATCTGTAATCTTGATAAGTTCTTTCATCTTTTTCAACCACTTCATCTAAATCCCTAGCATAATGTTAGATAACTCACAATTTAACCTAACAAATTATCCTCTTATAAAAAATTTGAAAGTCTGGGATATCTTGAAATATAAAGACTTGTCCCTAGCAAATTTACGTAAGACTCTGAAAGTTAGTTGGAAATACTCTACAATTTTACGTCAATTAAGAGAAATAATTATGGTTAAGTATGATCTCATAAAACCTACAGAACATGATTTAAATAATTTAAATACGATAATTAGAACATTATCGTCATCAGTGAAAATGTTATCAAAGTCTTACAAACTGATAAAAAATTTGATACTAGACCAGAACTGTCTTTTTTCAAATACCTGGTTGAATCATAATTCTCAAATAACTGAGAATCAAAAACTTTTGGCAATCAGAAATACTCGTGAATTTTCTCCATTCAAGAAATTACTGTACACACAATTAATGATTAACAATAACGCTTATCATACTCCATATAAATTAAATAGATTTAACGCTAGCAAATCTCCATCGTGCACATGTTGTTCCTTTCCCCAAGCTGACCTCTTACATATTCTGTGGTATTGCCACTTTTCCCATAAGCTCTGGACCGCTTTGAAAGTAAGATTGCAGAGAATGGGGTATCATAAATCTACGCTGACCTGGGAAATTGCTATACTTCATATACCGATAGTTTATCTCTCCAAAATGGATACTCATGTACTTATTTTTATTTGCTCTCTTATAAAACTTTACATTACTCAAAATTGGCTTGATCGCACTAAATTAAATTGGGATACTTTCCAAAAAATGGCTTACTTATATATTGATGCTCAAAAAAATATGGTTGAGTCCAAAAAAATGGCTTTAAAAAACATAGTACTGGAGAAGGTTTTAAGCATTATTAATAATTAATAGCTTTTAAGGTTTTTCTGGTCTTGATGCTTAGCATATTTTTTATACTCATATTTTAAATTATATTAATGCTCATAAGTTTTTTTTAATTCATCATTTATTTTCTGGTTACCTATTGTATATATTGTGATATGTTATTTATTTTATTTTTCTCTTCCTAATTTCAATAAGAGTTGCAATCTGTTTTAACAAGTTGTTAATCTTTATATAACTCCTAATGTAATGTTTATAAATCAATAAAAAGTTTGAGAAAAAAAAAAACATTCCTGTGTCTATTTTTAGAACCACTATTATGCAAGGATATAGTTGGGCAAGCAGCAGCTCAATTCAGTCATGCTTTTGAATCAGTATAGCATTGTATTAGTGCTTTAAAAACATTGAAACACCTCCTCCATATGTTTTATTCAGAGCTGAGGGGGATCAAAATGCATGAAAGGCACTGTAGACTTTAATAGCCAGAGTGATTACTACGGTTCTGAACTATGTTTCTGTGACTGCATATATGTGTGTGAATTTTCTAGGGTAAGGACTACTTCCAGGTAATATTTTTTTTTATATTTAAACTACTAGCATTGAGAAGCAGCACCTTTAGGTATTTCTGACTGATTTTTATTATGTTGGCAGGCTTAACTTGGCATATCCTAAAAAAGGCACTATGGTGACAAAGTTTTTGTCAATATTCAGAAGCCAAGTGGTGATAACTGCAAACCATCTCTTGAAAAGCATAGTGGCTTGTCGGTTATGTCTACCCAAGCTGTCAGAGATTGAATCCCCTTGTTGTGACACCAGAAACTAAGCCATTTGTTGAAGTAGGTCATTTTTGCTGGTCCTGTTGTATAATCATTGCTGAAGGTAGGATGCAACTCAAGGCTAGATTCATACCTACCTGGGACACGTATTCAGAAAGCTCTATGTCCCTCTTCATATAGTCCAGTGAGGTATCATGGACTATGACCGTCATACTGGTTCTTGTGTTTTAAAGCCACAAGTGCATGTATGTGAATGCAAGCAAGGGGCAAGTGTGTGTGTGTGTGTGTGTGTGTGTGTGTGTGTGTGTGTGTGTGTGTGTGAATGCAAGCAAGGGGCAAGTGTGTGTGTGTGTGTGTGTGTGTGTGTGTGTGTGTGTGTGTGTGTGTGTGTGTATGTGAGAATGCAAGCAAGGAGCAAGTGTGTGTGTGTGTGTGTGTGTGTGTGAATACAAGCAAGGGGCAAGTGTGTGTGTGTGTGTGTGTGTATGAATACAAGCAAGTGGCAAGTGTGTGTGTGTGCGTGTGAATGCAAGCAAGGGGCAAGTGTGTGTGTATGAATACAAGCAAGTGGCAAGTGTGTGTGTGTGTGTGTGTGTGTGTGTGTGCGTGTGAATGCAAGCAAAGGGCAAGTGTGTGTGTGTGTGAGAATGCAAGCAAGGGGCAAGTGTGTGCGTGTGTGTGTATGTGTATGAATGCTTACTAAGCTGGGCATTAATCCCTACGTCATTCAATTGGTTGCCAACTGGCTTACTGACAGAACCCACACTGTAAAAGTAGCCCACACCAAATCCAGCTTCTGACAAGTCAGAGTACCTCAGGGGTCAGTCCTGGGACCGCTCTTGTTTGGCATCTACTTCTCTGAAGTACAGGCCAACACTAAGAGATTCTGGCTAACAAAGTTCACAGATGACTGCAAACTGGGAGCCATTATTGAATCCCCAAATGTTGTGGATACTCTAGAAAAGGGCCTTACAGAAACAGATGCTTGGTGCCAGAGCCATGGGCTGAAGCTCAGTGCCAAGAAATGTATAGTTATCCCCTTTGGGAAAAAACATGTACCCATTCTGGGACATGCTACACTTAAAGAAATCGCAATCCCTCAGAGCTACACGCTCCAGGGATCTAAACCTTGTCATCACAATAAACAAATGCTGGAGGGATAGGTTCCTGACTCAGAGACTGCCCAGACTCTGGAATAGACTGCCCATACATGTCAAGCAGACTGCCTCTTTGGCCCTCTTCAAACGGAACATTGACGATTGGATGGGAGAAAGAAATTAACCCCGGGGATCACGTCACTCACCCTGCTAGACATGGTTCCAAGGTAGAAAATAGTGTGGAAGTAATAGCCAGGGAATTGTTATGGCTAGGCTTGTATAAGCCCTAGGGCCGATAGCCTAGTACCAACCTATGAACCTATGAACCTATAGTTAACAGACTGCTATCAGAAGGAAGAAGCCCTTGGGTCATTTTAGCTGTTGCCAAACAAACTTTGTGTCTGTGTGATAAGGGGCAAGTGTGCGCATCTGTGTGATAAGGGGCAAGTGTGTGCACATTTGTGTGATAAAGGGCACTCTGCCAGTATCTGCTGAATTTTACAAAACCACTTTTATCTCTAAAGCTGTCCCAGCACAATCTGGTAGTTAGATGTAACTTTAAATACACTATACTGGTATGTTTTTCATATACTGAATTGATAAAGTCTGTTTTGTGATTTATGATTTAGTGTTGAATTGTCAACTTAATTCCATTAGGTACTGGTGTGCTTTTGCTGGGTATTTTTTTCCCTGTGGCTGTGGAACTGTGTAGTTATAAAGACAGGAAGAATTTGATTGTTCCCAGATGGTGTGGGCATGGTTGCTTACCCTCCCCTCAAAACCGTAACACCTTTAGTTTTGCAGCCATGTTTGGATGGATTTGGATCAGGGTTGATTGCAGTTTATAGGTCTCCTTTTTGCTGGGATTTATGTAAGACCCCTAAGGTGGGAAGGATGAAAGTTTAAAAATAAAACTTCTTTCATGAAAGGTCTGAGGTGGAAGATTGTGTATGTGGTTATGCTGATAAGAACTGGAAATTCCTGTGTTAACACTAATGTACAGTAGACAGTTTATTGGACTGTGCTGCAGAAGCTGAATCTGTGGGCAGGTTTACTGGGCTGTGTAAAGTAGGGCTCACTAGTGTTGGATTGAAGTACTTTAATAATGTTTTAGGTGGAAAACTGTTCAATGGGTGCATTTCATGTACAATTTGAATAGAGCGGCTTGATGTGTAAGATCTGTATAGGCATGTGTTTGTTTCTGATGTCTGCACAGCCAAATTACATAATTACTCGTGCATTCCTCGGACGAAGGCCTGGGGTCATTCTTGGTGTTGCCAAACAAACTTGTGGTTATGTGTGTGAAAGGGTGAGTGTCTGAGTTGAGTGAGTGTGGTGTGTGAGCTGAGTGAGTGTGGTGTGTGAGCTGAGTGAGTGTGGTGTGTGAGCTGAGTGAGTGTGGTGTGTGAGCTGAGTGAGTGTGAGTGAGTGTGAGTGAGTGTGAGTGAGTGTGAGTGTGTGTGAGTGTGTGTGAGTGTGTGTGAGTGTGTGTGAGTGTGTGAGTGTGTGAGTGTGTGTGAGTGTGTGTGAGTGTGTGTGAGTGTGTGAGTGTGTGTGAGTGTGTGTGAGTGAGTGTGGTGTGTGGGTGGGTGAATGTGGGGTGTGGGGAGTGAGTGTGGGTGTGTGTGGTGAGTGAGTGTGTGTGGGTGGGTGAGCGAGTGGGTGAGTGGAGTGAGTGGGTGTGGATGAGTGTGGTGGGTGGTGAGTGAGTGTAGGTGGTGAGTGAGTGTAGGTGGGTGGTGATTGAGTGAGGGTGGTGAGCGAGTGTAGTGAGTGGGTGTGGGTGGTGAGTGCGGGTGGGTGGGTGAGTGAGTGTGGGTGGGTGAGTGAGTGTGGTGAGGGTGGTGGGTGGTGAGTGAGTATGGGTGAGTGAATGTGGGTGAGTGAGTGAAGTGTGGTGGGTGAGGGTGAGTGTGGTGAGTGAGTGTGGGTGGGTGAGTGAGTGAGTTGAATGTGGGTGGGTGAGTGTGGTTGGTGAGTGGGTGTGGTGGGTGAATGAGTGTGGGTGGGTGAGTGAGTGTGATGAGGGTGGTGGGTGGTGAGTGAGTGTGGGTGAGTGAGGTGTCGTGGATGAGGGTGAGTGTGGGTGGATGAGTGAGTTGAGTGTGGGTGAGCGTGAGTGAGTGTGGTGAGTGAGGTGTGAGAGTGAGGTGTGTGAGTGAGTGGTGAGTGAGAGTGAGTGTGGTGAGGGAGTGTGGTGGGTGGGGAGTGGTGAGTGTGGTGGGTGGGGAGTGGTGAGTGTGGTGGGTGGGGAGTGGTGAGTGTGGTGGGTGGGGAGTGGTGAGTGAGTTGAGTGTGGGTAAGTGTGGTGATGTGAGTGAGTGAGTGTGGGTGAATGAGTGAGTGTGGGTGAGTCTCATTTTTGGATGATGAGTGAGTGTGGGTGAGTCTCATTTTTGGATGCAATTTCTAAATTTTGTAAACTTTGTTTTTTTATTGTCATATTGCTTTACATTGCCCTACCGATATTTGATAACTACAGGCAGAAGCACAGTAACAGCTGCAAAAACTAAGAGCATAAATTTGCAATAACCATGCGTATACATTAATTGCATGTTTTTACATAAGAAGCAGATGTCTGTCACAATTAATCGACAACACTACATCAGATTACAAGAAGTATGCAATACCATAATTCTTTTAATTATGTCTTAAAAAAGCATGTTGGTGCCGTCATGCAAGTCTGTGAAATATTTCATGTTTATAGTGTGTCATTTGTTAGCTATTTAATCAAATGGGAAGGAAAAATAAGTGGGAGTTTGATGCTTTGCAAAACGGTGATTATTCCCAGTGCTGTGTAGCTTGGTTCTAAATTTGACAGGTGGAGTGCAACAAAAAAAGTGTCCCACTGTAAGGAGGGAAAGGCTGACAAGAAAACAGTACATTACTCTGGTCACCTGCTGTGAGCTGTCAATCACATGCAGATAATGGGTAAAATTACCCTTAGCTCTTTGACAGCTAGGGAAGGTAGGTGTGAAGTGGGAGGGGAGATACCTTGAAGAACTAGATTTCAGCCTTCACAAAAGAAAGCAAGTTAGCATTTCTAAGAAACAAAAGCAATAAAATGCACTTTTCAGTTCTGTTCTGTAGCATTTGCACTGCTTGTGTTTGAAGTAGTCATTGAATAAGGATAACATTTTAACCAAATGTAGGGGACTTTAAGACAGCAGTGAATGCCTGTTAAGTTAATGAAGTGACAGCAGCTTAAGAGAAAACGTGGCAGATCTGATGCAAATTTTTGGAGACAAACAATGCATTCTGGGATACTTAGAGGCAGAGTAAACAGTCTGAATTATTTCAAAATTCCAGCCCCCATGTGGTCAGAGTCAGAAATTGCATATAAAAATATCTAAAAAGCTCCAAATAGTCCCAGAGTGCTGTTAAAAAGTAGGAAACACCAAACCATGATGAAATAAATATGTTTTTTGAGTCTGAGGGTGCGGTTGTCCTTTAAAGACTTTTAATAAAACAGTGATAATGCAATGACAGGAATTCCTTATAGTACATGTGTTGCTGTGCATGCTGGCATAGTGCAATGGGATTAAGTGGCATTGTGTGGAGATAACTACAGCACTGAACTGCTGCTCACTGTCACTGTGCATTGGTGTGCAATGTAAAACTTTGTGCAAACAGACTAAAAAGTGAAAGGATCAATTGCTTTCTGCTACTTATGTGCATTGTGTGGTGTATGATTCTACTTTTTGATCATATTATAGGTGCTAAAATGGGGGTAGACAAAGTGGTGAAATGGGGAGAAAGCAGGGAGAACAACAAAGGGAAAGTAGTACAGGAACGTGCAGGAGGGATGTAGGAAAGAACCATAACTGTCCATTTCTTTAACAGTGTAAAGTGAAAATACGTGCAGGATAGTAACTGAATTTGGACCGTCACCTCCACAAAGAGGGTTGACAAAGCAATCCCACTGTATAGCCAATTGGACTGAATCATGTATGTCGAGAAGGTGTGTGCAAAATGGGCAGCTATGTATGGGATTATTTTTTCTGTGGGACAGGTGTCCATTTTTTTTTTTAATTCAGTAAGAGAGGACTGCTGGGTAAGGGACGTAGGTATGTCTGGGTCAGTTAAGCTGGGTAGGTGAGGAAGCATATGCAAACAAAACCTTAACAGACAGGGATGGTGATGGACACAAAAGGCTGTGGGACATCATGATTGGGGTTGAGGAAGGGGACAACACAGGCTCATGGACATCAAGCTTGGACAGTGTGAGGATTGAGTCCTCACCCACTGGACTGTCATCTTACTCTGCTGGCAGCAGGATTGCTTGATGTCATCTCCTCCTATGGACCATGAGGGAGAGCAGCATAGGCATACACCAATGGTACAGTGCACGACCCTACACACCATCCCCGGCAACTCCCTGCGGGTGATGAAATCACCACCTCTGCCAATGCTCCCAGAGGGCATCACTGCACCAGCTTCCAGGGCAATACTACCTGAGGGCACAGCTAGTGCAGGGGCAGCAGAGGCAGTGTTGCCAGGTAGGCTCCCAGACATGCCGGCCATCGGTGCTGGAGCCGGTGGAGTAGGGGCAGACTGATCCACTGGGACTGGTCTACATCACTATGTTGTGCAGCATTTAGCGATGGGGTACACATGGATGATAAGGAGACATTCTGATGACACAACAGAAAATAAAAAAAAAAAAAAAAAAGAGATAAGGGTTGGGGTGAGAGAAAAAAAATAAGAGTTAAAATTAGTACCCTCATATGTGACATAAAATGCATTAGCACAATTATGCAGCTCAATCTGAATTATTACATTTATTTATACATCCTAACAGACACTATACCACAGATTGCTGAACATAATCCTTGAAATGTGCATATATTGCACGTGTTCCAATTATACAGATTACAGTTTACATCAGGGCTTTTGTGCCACTAGTACAGAGTTTTTAATTTAATGTAAACATTATTGAAGAAACAATACTGTATAGTTGGGAATCATGGTATTTGAACCCACAACCTCTGACTACAGTCTAATATTGGACTCTTACAACTGGCTTGTGCTAGAGACTAATGAATGCATACTTGCTTTTACAGTTGGGATATGTATGCTCAATTTGATACATCTCTATAAAAGACCAACAAAACTATCTAAATTTTAATGCTACAATAACACTTCTCTTCTGCTGCATGCATACCATTTGCTTCCCTCAGTCTCCCCAGTCGAGCAACATGAGCCTTGTCCATTGGACTCACGTTTGGTGGGAGCCGAGAAAGAACAGATGAGCATTATGCATGCCTGTCACCTACATTTAGCTTTCTAAGTCTTACAAGTGCTCTCTTAATGTCATACTGAAACAGCTATGGGATTTCTGCAGTCTCATATTCTTGCAACCGATGGTTCAAAGTGTGATGCCCTACCACTGGACCAGTAATCAAGAAGCCTCAATCTTCACCACTGGCAACAGTGGGGGGACATTCACTGTACAATACACAGTATTTACAGATGCAGCTCTTCGCATCAAGTGCAATTTCCCTTAAGAGCACACAGTCAGTCTGGGGCTGGTTTCTTCCTCTTTCTCCAGATCCCCAATAAGACTCCCCACTGGCACAGCTATAGAGTGAGATCTAAGCTGAGTGTCCAAGCCAAGACCTCCAGCACCCTCTCTGTCCAACCCCTACTTAGTGTCCCTGCCCAAGGAGCTGACACACTCTTTGAGGTTTAATTTACACACACGCAAACTGTGAAAGGCTGGCACATTTACTAGCTATGCCCCCTTTTGCCCAGACAAGATAGTTAACATTGCCACCAGCCAACTCCTTATCAGCTACTTTAAGCCCTTAACAGAGAGTGTCCAGTCTTACTGTGTAATATTAATATACATAAAAATGGTAGTTTGACCAAGAGCAACACAATCAGGAGTGGCCCACACAGTGTCACCAAATAAATATGCAAGTACTCTCAAAATTTAAATATATCTAAACAGATCAGCCACAATGAAATGTTTAAACATTTTAATAACAAATAAAAGAACAAGAAAATACACAGTATATATTCACAGTGACCTCAAAGTTCAATATCACAGGAAATATTTTATTACAGGACAGTCTCAAATAAAGAAAAATATCTAAACTAAGTTTCACTACATTCCTGATCGTATCTAAGAGAGTTACTACACCTTAGGAAATTACTTACAGAGCAAGGCAGATGTGGTGAATGGTTCTGGTCAGGCCCAAGACAGAATACAGAATTCTCTCTCTCTCTCGGGGAGTTCTCAAATTAATATTCCAATTATTACTGCTGGGATAGCTTGCAGAATGACATCATTTCTTGTCAACTGACTCTACCCCATGTGAAACCCCCACTGCTGGAAGCTGGCAGTATTTAGCATCTACCTGTGAAAATACAGAGACCTCAGATCTTTGCGGATGCTGGAAGTCATAAAACAATTGCATTCCTTCATACTTTCATGATAGTAATTAGTTCACTCCGAAGATGATACAGAAAGCATCTCAGCACAGACATTATGTATCCGGTCTGGCCTATAAAGTAATTTTAGTTCAGCTATTTTTCTGAAGTTAACCTCATGTATTACAATTTCCATTGTTACAATATATACATTTAAACAGTTACAATAGTGCATGTACATTTCTGTTCTCTTCCAGTAGGGCACACTGTGGTTGCATTTTAAGCACAAGCACTTTATAAAATACATTTTAACACATCTGTACAAACCAGCAATTTGATATACACGACATAGAGTTTTAATACATTTGTAACACACGGATCTTATACAAATCATGTCGATACTCACAAATGACATAATTTACAAAATTCCAGAGAGCTGTGCTGACAGTATCCCCTTTCGTGACACACAGTATCAATTTTTCTCCTGCGTAGGTCAGTACAATGATGCCTACACTGCTCTCCAGTGTGTGGGATATCAGTGTCGCTGGATACAGCCTGGGCCAAACTATTCCACGCCTCGGACTTTTACTGGGAGCCAAAATATTCCCCCTGCAGATGTCTTTGGCTTGATGTTTTACCAGGAGTTCAATAAAATATCCTGGACTCCTGGAAACCCCCACTCTGTGCCCTAAAGTGTGCACCTTCCTCTACAATGCCAGCCATGTCTACCAGCCAAACTAGAGCAATGGAAACTGATGCTTTCCCGCCAATTCCAGCTATTGAGTTCACTGCAAGTGTGCAAACATGAGCAAAGATGCCAACCTCATTTGCCCAATGTTAACCAGAATGCAGCACTGTCAAGCAAGGAGTAATTAAATAATTGAAACTGGAAGGTTAATCTGACTCTTGGTCTTAGTTTGAGTGGTGTGTACTGATGTAGCCTGGAAATACACATTGGAAATTGGAAAGTAACTGTTGGGTGAGTTAAGTTTGCAGACATGCACTGTGGGCATAACTGTAATGACCTGACATTTTTTTGCCTTTATATACTGAGGTAAACTTACTTTTACAGTGTGGGATTCAAACCTAAACAGAAGGGACAAAACATTTTCTTCTGCAGCACTGATTTTTCAACTTTGCCACAGAAGAAGTGCTGCTTGGACATGCTCGTGGATCATACATAAATACAGGTGACAGTTTGAGCTGTTACAAATGAGGTTATTGGATAAAGATCCAGCTGTGTATGTAGGTAATTGTAAAGACCATGCAAGTCCAGATAGCATAATTATACTTACAGAAATATGGTAGACAGTATACCCTCATTCATACATCTAAAAAACACAATAATGGTGTCTCATCCCTCATATATATAATTCATATCAGCTCCACTATATAAAGTGTTATAAGTGAGAGTGAATATAATGGGAAGAGGAACAGTAAAAATGTCTGTAATATCCTGTATTAGAACCCAAAACAACATGTATGGTAGTCCAACACTTACATCTGTTTCCACAAGAATGTTAAAATAATACTTGTCCATTTTTCAGTTCATTGCTATAAACTGCACTGTCACAACAGTAAAAAATAGGTTACACACTCTGCACTAGAACCCAGGACCATATGTACTCCAGCCCTCCACTTACACCTGCGGCCACAGGACTAGTTACATGAAATTTCCTAATCATTCTTAAGGTCTCTGTGCTAACTTTCATACAATGCTGCTCAGCAGGTTTGCTTGATGCCCGACAAAAGTAATGGAATGTATCCTGTTTCAGTTATTGGCTGTCTGACTCCTGTCTTAAGGTGTTTGATGGCTGCAGCTGCTGGGGAACCCTGCTAACCACCATGTAATGCTGTTAAGCGCACTTACACAATGAAATACAGAAATTGCAACAATGTACTGTTTTTTTACCTTTGCTCTTTTACAGATGTCCTGTTTGCAGGTGTTCTGCAGATGTTGTGTGTGCTTCCTGGGTGGCCCACTAGTCCAGTTTGTGCACTGTTGTGCTTTCACCAAACGATATAAGCACAGCCAAACCTGACATTCATTTTTCTGTTTCCCCATGTTTACACTAAGCAGTGCACTGTGCAAACACTGCCCCACCCCACCAAAAATAAGAAAAGAAAAAAAAAAGAAAAGGGGCAAGTAATTGAAATAAGGAAAAGCAATATATGACACACACACACTAGAAAAATGTTAGTACACATGAAATATTTCTACATAGGCCTGGATTTGAACTCTCACTCCAATGAACCTTCAGAACACAGGAAGGGTGCCTTATCCCTCTTTGCCACATACACAGCTTTGCAGCAAGGAACTGAAATCATTCTGCATACAACCAACTGCATCATCTACAGTAATATGAAACCATACAACTGTTATTTGTACATTTATTATTTCTGAATGTAGTGCACTAAGTGATCACACAACCAGTTATGACTATTGTTGGCAAATATACAGCTCTGTTTTACCTCTTCATGTTTGTTGTTCATTTTTCTTTTATCTGACCAGTAATCTGAGACATGCAATCTGTAAGCCATTCTATATCACTGTCCTTAAAATGTGTGAGGATATTAAATGGCACTAATACATGGCAGTTACGAACAAATGAAGGGGAGGTGGATGTTTCATAGTTTAGTACTAGGCTATCTGCCCTGGGGCATTTATAAACCTAGCCATAGTGATGTGGCTTTCGCCACCCCATGTAATGGTACAAAAGTGTACAGAATAGATTTAGAATACCGTGCCTCTGTCTAGTAGTGACACAGTGAAGACCCCCTTGCATAATAGAATTAGTTTACTGTGCCTCTGTCTAGTAGTGACACAGAGATGACCCCCGGGGTAAACCTACGATCTCCCATCCACTCGTCAAGATTTCTCTTGAAGAGAGTCAGTGAGGGGCTCTGCCTAACAAGAACTGGGATTCTGTTCCAGGGTATGGGAAGCCTCTGAGTTATGAATCTGTCCCTCCAGCATGTCCTATTCATATTTGTGCTGAGGTTTAAATCTTTAGCTCTCGTGGTTCTGATGGATTTGGATTTTTTGAGGTGGAGCATGTCCATCAATTCCTGACTGGACATGGCCTTGTACATCAGGCACAGATCACCTCTGAGTAGGTGGTATGCTACTGAATAGAGCTGGAGTTTCTTTAGTCTGGCAGCATATGACATATGTTGGAGACCCTTGATCCTCTTGGTGAGGTACTTTTGGGGTCTATCCAGCTGTTGCAAGTGCCAGGTGAGGTACATACCAAATGGGGCATTGTACTCAATCATGGGCCCGATATGGGAGGAGTATAGGGCTACAATGACCTCCTTTGATCTGGATGTGAATCACTTCATGATAAGGTGGGCAAGGTAGAAAGTCTTTCTAACCACTTTGGCAATGTGGGTGTCAAATGAGAGGTCACTATCGACTTGGGTCCCCAGGTCTCTGATTACTTTTTCCGTACTCAGTGGGTTACCGTCTATGTGATAATTTGTGGGTATTTTGTTTTTCCCAAAGGGAATGACTATACATTTTTTGACATTTAGTTTAAGACCATGACTCCGGCACCAGTTGTCCGTTTCAGTGAGGCCTTTCTGTAGGATGTATGTGTCAGCTGGTGTATCGACTATGGCACCTAGTTTGCAGTCATCTGCGAACTTTGTCAGCCACAACCCTCCCATGTTTGCTTTCACATCTGAGAAATAAATGCCGAACAAGAGGGTTCCCAGGACAGAGCCCTGTGGGACACCACTTGTGACTGGCCTCGAGTCTGACATGGCTCCAGCGATTTTGACTTTATGGGTTCTATCCTTTAGCCAGTTTGCAACCCATCTTGTGACATATGGATTTACATTTAAGCTGTTGAGCTTGTCTATGATGCCTGAGTGGGGTATTGTGTCAAAGGCTTTAGCCAAGTCCAGGTAGGCTGTATGGACTGCTTTGACCTTGTCAATGGCTCTAGTGACTGTTTCAAAAAACTCAACCAGGTTCAAAAGGCAGGATCTGCCCTTTACAAAGCCAAACTGGGTGGGATCAAGTGTCTGTAGGTCCCCAATGTCTCTGTTTATGAGTTCCATAATGATTCTTTCCATAGCTTTGCAGACCATGCTGGTTAAGCTTATGGGGCGGTAGTTACCAGGGTCTGTAGAGGTGCCTCCTTTGTGGAGTGGGGCCACTGTTGCTGTACGCCAGTGTTCAGGTACATATCCTGTAGTAAGGCTAAGGTTAAATAGCATTTTTATGTGCGGGTTTAGCTCCTCTTGGAGTTCACGTAGCACGCAACCCGGGATACCGTCAGGTCCCATTGATGCTGTGTTTTTAGCTTTGCTGAGGGCGGTTCTCACCTGGACATCTGAGATGACAGGAAGGTTACATTCAGTTGGGATAAGTATTTCTTCTTTAGGCGGTGAGGGAGGGGAGAAATTTGCACTGAACCTGTCTGCCAGAATGTTGGCAATATCTGTGGGTTCATTGTATTTTTTGTCATTGTGAACTAACTCTGAGCATATCTGAGGGTTTCCACCCAGGTTTCTAACATAGCAGAAGAAGGCCTTGTGGTTATCTTTAGTATCCATAGCGATTTTTCTCTCAAAGTTGGCCTTGGATGTTTTTATGAGAGAACGTAGCTTTCTACTAGTGCTGATCAGAGATGCCTTCTCTTTGTGGGATTTTGCTCTGTCGCGCAGTAGCTTCCTTCTTTTGTTATACAATTTGTTTATGGCTGGGGTCCAACAGGCAGGACGCCTGCCCTTGGTGGAGAGGGTCTTGGTTTTATTTGGGATTGCATGATCCATGCATTTTTGGTTAATGAACAGAACCTGTGAATTGTGTGTTGCTTACTTACATTTCCAATCTTGACAAAATTACATCTAACACTTTGAAAGTCTAACATGATACACCCACTGGGTGTAGGGCAGCCTGTAGTACTGTTGTGTTTTCCTTCTCCCAACCAGTACTCATTCACAGTTGCAATCCATTAAAAACAAATATTGAGGGAATGCCAGCACTATACTTACATCTGCTACATAGAGCCCAGTATTTGGGATTCAGCAGTTCTAATGAGGTCATACCCGATATGCATCTTCACCATGATGACAGCCCTGAATCTACACCATAAAAAGGCAACCATATAGCTAGGGAAACTGAAGGTGAGGAGACCTGTTAATGTGGAGAACACAGAAAAGAGGTTATTACTTTGGGATATATCTGCACAGAGGATTACTGAACTATCAGCTACATATTGCATATGCTGGAATGTAATTAAGAAAAATCTGTACACTAGTTATACACACACATATATATATATATATATATACACATATATATATGGATACACGAGACAATCTCGACGTACTGAAATGTTGAATTTCAGTACATTGAGACTGAATAGTGGAAAGTGCAGATACAAGAAACTGCACTATGTCAAATCCACAAATGTCGAATCTGACGCTATCGTGGTGTCACGTTCGTGATGTGTGGTGCAGTTTATGGATTTATCTGGGGTTTCAGTAAGTGTTGTGAGTATATTGGGTAGGGATTTCAGTGTGTGTGAGTGTGTGCGGTGGTGTTTTTGTGCGTTTGTGTGTTTAGTGAGACCTTGGAGTTAGAATATATAAGTAGGGGGGTGTGGGGGGGTGCAGTGGGGCTTTCCCCCTGCTTATAGGTAGGTTAGATGTGTTTGTGTGTGTTGCTATGTTTTAGTTAGGTAGGTGTATGCATGTGTGATTATGTGCTGGTGTGTGTGTGTGTGTGTGTGTGTGTGTGTGTGTGTGTGTGTGAGAGAATGGTCACGGTTGTGGTATTCGTGATTATGGGCTTTCGTGTATGTGGGTTTTCCACTATTCAGTCTCGAAATACTGAAGTTCGACATTTCAATATTTCGAGATTGTACACTGAATCCATATATATATATATATATATATATATATATATATATATATATATATATATATGGGTCTAAGACACATGTCTAAATCACAAAAAGTACAGTTTTGTACCTACCATAAATGTAGATGTCCGATAGGTATGCATCTGCAGTCATCACATATGGGCTGTCCTGCCTCAGGCAGCCCTTCGGTCGGCCGGATTCCAAAGTCTGGGTCCGGCGTCGGCTGATGTCGCCCTTTCCCCGACGTCAGAGCACCTGGGGTATAAAAGCGTCAGCCGACGCCATCTTCCTCAGTGTTTCTTGCCCCAGATGCCAGGTGCCCTCAAAGGAAGGCTAAATTTGGAGAAATGCAATAAATTCCAAACATGCACAGAAATATATATATATATATATATATATATATATATATATATATATATATATATATATATATATATATAACACAAATACACCATAATAGATCACCCCAGCTAGCTATGAGAGGGAAAAGTACCCAATAAATACCAAAGAGGGGAAGGAGGGAGGGTAAACCTGACTGCAGATGCATACCTATCGGACATCTACATTTATGGTAGGTACAAAACTGTACTATGTCCTTCAAGGATGCATCTGCAGTCATCACATATGGGTAGAATACCATAGCCAATCTGGGGGTGGAGGATCTATGTAAAGGATGGTGTAGCTAAAATGCCCTGCAGGACTGCCGTAGCAAAGCCTGCTCTGGATCTGGAATATAAAGGTAAATTGTAATGCTTGGAAAATGTATGCACGGAGCACCATGTAGCAGCTTCTAAAATGTCCTTGGTAGCCACCCCTCTTAAGAAGGCTGTGGAGGTGGCTGTGGCCCTGGTGGAATGAGGTCTAATGTTAGCTGGCACAGTTTTTCCATGAAAGGAATAACAAAAACGAATGCAATTCCCTATCCATTTTGAAATTGTCTGTTTGGAAATTGCTTTTCCTTGTGCACCAACAGCATATGCTACCAACAGCTGGTCAGTTTTTCTGCAGCTTTTAGTTCTGTCCAAGTAGTAGCGTAACTGTCTGTGTATGTCCAGGGTGTGCAGAAGTTTCTCCCCTTTGTTTTGTGGATTTGGAAAGAAGGTAGGCAGGTGAATAGCTTGGTTTAATGAGACCCTGGATACCACACCTTTGGCATAAATTAAGGATTGGTTCTCAATGAGACTCTATCCTGATGAAAAATAAGAAATGGCTGTACTGCCATGAGGGCCTGTAACTCAGATACTCTTCTTGCTGAGGTTATGGCCAGAAGGAAGGCGGTCTTCCAAGACAGGAACTGTAGTTCTGCAGATGCTGCTGGTTCAAAGGGAGGCAGAGTTAGTTTTTCCAACACGAAGTTAAGGTCCCAAGTAGGCACTGGAGGTTTCCTTGGAGGACTGATGTTTTTAATTCCTCTTAGAAACTGTCTTAGGAGAGGATGAGAAAAGACAGGTGGATCAGTATTGTACTCTGCTGAAATTGCTGAAGCATGAATTTTAATGGAAGAGTAAGACAGGTCATTGTGGAGCATTTCTGCCAAGTATTCCAGGATATGTGCCATGTTCATCACTGTCGCATCTAGGCCCTTTGTGGTGCTCCAAGTGTGAAATCTTTTCCATTTTGCTGAATATGCCTTTCTTGTGGAAGGCCGGCGAGCTTCCATGATGATATCCTTCACTCTCTTGGATAGCTTATCCTGAGGAGGAGTCAAGGTATTTTCCAGGCTGTTAGTTGCAAGGTTTTCAGGTTGGAATGCAGAGTTTTGTAATTGTGCTGTGTCAGGAGAAGTGGCCATTGAGGAAGAGGCCATGGTTTTGTGCGTGACATGCTCTTTAACAGTGGGTACCAGTGCTGTCTTGGCCAGTCCGGAGCTATCAGAATCACTTTTGGCTGCTCTGTCCTGATCTTCAGTAAGACCTTGGTCATTAATGGAAGAGGTGGAAATGCATACACTGTTAGAGTTCTCCAGCTGAAAGATAGGGTGTCCACTTTCCATGCTCGTGGGTGGTATGTCCTTGAGCAAAATTTCTTCAGCTGATGATTGTGGGGGGAGGCAAAAAGATCTATGTCTGGCCTTCCACATGCTTGTGTTATCTGTAGGAAGATGTCTGGGTGCAGCATCCATTCGTGTGCATCCATGATATTTCTGCTTAAGCTGTCCGCCAGTATATTGTCTTTTGCTGGCACAAACTGGGATTGCAGGTCTATATTGAGTTTCAAGGAAAGTTCCCATAGATTCATTGCCAGTCTGCAAAGAGGGTAGGAATGGGTGCCTCCTTGCTTGTTTATGTACCACATAACTGTGGTGTTGTCTGTCCTTATTAGCAGGTGGCCTTGATGCAGAACGAGTTTGAAGGCCTCGATTGCATGTATCACTGCCAGAATTTCCTTTTGGTTTATGTGCATGCGTAGCTCCTTTTGTGATCATAGTCCTTGAATACATCTGCCCTCCATGTGTGCTCCCCAACTGTGGTCTGAAGCGTCCGTTGTAATGGTTTGGCTGGCTATTGGCTTGCTGAAGGGCAGACCCCTGTTTGACTGGCTTGCCTGAGCCCACCACAGAAATTCCTTTTGGAGGCATGGAATGAGTGGGATCAAAGTTTCTAAGCTGTGACTGTGCTGAGTCCATAAACTCCTTAGGTACCACTGTAGTTTCCTCATATGCAGCCTTGCTTGTGGAATCAGAAGAATGCAAGATGCCATGTAACCCAGGGCCTGCAGGATTTTCCTTGCAGTCAGCTGAGTTTGTCTTGTCAGATTCCTGAAGTAATCCGGTAGTTGTCTTTGTTTTTCTTCTGTGAGAAAAGCCATTTGGGTGGTTGTGTCTAGATCCGCACCCAGAAAAGTTATTCTTTGGGATGGAACAAGTCTTGATTTGTGAATGTTTATTTATTATTCATTTATTTTATTTCCAGTTTGATAACCGGGGAAGTCCACTGGGCCCGAAAGCCTGTTTTCAGTGGAGGCCCAGGGAGAAAAGCTCCATGATAATACATTACACACAAAAACACAGAAGAACAGATCTAAACTAATACACACAAAAACACACTCTGTTCTAATAGCATAATACTTTAACAATTTCCAAACAAGAATGAGGTGCATTGGGCACTATACATAAGAAAAAGATATATTAGTGCAACTGTGAATGTTAGTAAAGTAGGAAAGGAAAGGAAATTATAGATAGAGTTTGAATGCAAGAGCAGGGATGCATGGGAGAAACGAATAAGAAGCAAAGAAATTAAAGGAGAGGTGTCAGAAGAGGATAGAAAAAGAACAGATAACTAATGTTCAAATTGTGGTTGAGTCCAGGAGACCACCTTGAGAAAAAAGTCAAAAGATTTAGGGTGAGAGTAAGCATAGCACTTGAAGGAAAATAAAGGGTTTATTCAGGGAGGAAGGAGGAGATAATGAAGAAGAGAGGGGAGCTAGGGAGAGAGTCAGAAGAAGGGGAACCATGGGGGTGGGATGGAACTAGGATAAATAGAGATCGAGGTAGGAAGTATACAATTACATTTCCAATTTTGGAAAAGGTGAGAATGAAGAAGAGATTTAAAGTGTAGACTGTATATCCCAAGGCCTGCAGTAGGTGGATGGCATAATTCAAGTCCTTTACCAAAGTTTGTTGGCTGTCCGCTTGTATAAGGCAGTCGTCCAGATATGGGTATATTTGAATCCCCTGAAGTCTGCAGTGTGCAATTACTGATGCCAGGCATTTCGTGAATACTCTGGGCGCAGTAGATAAGCCAAAGGGCAATGCTGAGAATTGATAATGCTCTGAACCTGCAAGAAATCTGAGGTGTCT
This sequence comes from Protopterus annectens, assembly GCF_019279795.1. Classification (NCBI taxonomy): domain Eukaryota; kingdom Metazoa; phylum Chordata; order Ceratodontiformes; family Protopteridae; genus Protopterus; species Protopterus annectens. The sequence goes on from NC_056741.1 coordinate 314,811,133, forward strand.
TCTGCAACTTTGTCTGATAGGGACATGCAGGTATGCCTCCTTGAGGTCTAGAGTCACCAGCCAAGACCACTTGCCCAGCATGGGAAGGAGTCGCTGTACAGTCAGCATTTTGAATTTTGGCACAATGAGATAAGTATTCAGTGTGGACAAGTCAAGAATAGGCCTCCATTGATTTTCTTTTCTTGGAACAAGGAATAGTCTGGAATAAAATCCTTGGCCTTGTTCTGAAAGAGGAACCTTTTCTATAGCTTTCATTTGCATTAAGTTGGAGATTTGTTTCAAAGCCTCTGCCCTTTGATTTGGTGGCAGGTCTGGCATGCCTTTTCTTTTTGGCAATGTGTGAAAATGGAACCTGTATCCTCTGTCTATTATTTGCAGTGTCCATTTGTCTCTTGTAATACTGTGCCAATTTTCTGAGAATAAAGAAAGCTTTCCGCCCAAAGGTGCTTCCAATTGAGCCCTGGTTGGCGGAGTCAAAGCAAAGTCATTGAGTCTGTCCTTGTGCAGCAGTTGTAGGTCCTGCACTACCTCTCTGGTTGGGAGGCTGCCATTGACGTCCTCTGTAGGAGCCTCTAGCTTGCCCTCTACCTCTGGCACGCCTGTTCTTGCCTCTCGGAAATCTTTCTGTGTCTGGAAAGGACCAATTCTTGGTAGGCCAATTTCTGCTGAATCTTGGTGGTTGGACTTGTAGAAAATCTTTGACTGTTTGTACAGATTTTGCCTTTTCCTCAAATTTCTTTAAGACCTCCTGAGCAGTGGAGCCAAATAACTTTTGCTTTTCCAGTGGAGCATCCAGAAGCTTACCTTTAACATGGTCTGGCAGAGATTGTTCCTTCAGCCAAGCATGCCTACGTATGACTGCACCTGTCATAGCTGACCTACATGAAGCTTCCAATGCATCATAACCACACTGTAAGAAATGGTTGCTAACCTGCTGGGAGTTATGTACCAGATCCTGAAGTGATTTGTGATCTAGGGGTTCAGGTGAAGACGGTTTCTTTTGCAATTCATCTAACAAATACTCCTGGTACTGTATCATATGAAATTGACAATTTAATGTCCTCATAGAAAGAGTAGCAGAAGTATACACTTTTTTACCCCATCTTTCTAAAGCCCTGGACTCCCTTTCAGAGGGGAGTGGATTTTTAGTAGTGGCAGCTGCAACCCCTTTATGGCCCTGGGAAATAGTTTCTGGATCAGCAGAGTGGGCCTTGTAAAGAAAATGATGCAAGTCCGGGACCCTGTCGTACCCATCGGGTTTGACAGGGGCCAGAGGAAGAGTGCCAGGGGTTATGCTAGACTCAGAGTACACATCATCAATGACATTCAAAACAGGAGGAATAGCCAAAGGTCTATGCGGAGGTAAATGCAGAAAAGTTCTTAATCTTTTCCTGGAATCAGAGAATTTCTGGCCCTGCCATTTGAAATGCTCTCTCATAGTGTGAAGGGTCTCCCCAAAGGATAGTTCTTCAGGAGGGGAGGCCGAGGGGGATTGATTCCTCTGCATCAGAATCCTCGTAGGCCAAAAAAGCCTCCTCCTGGTAGTCCGAGAGAGCAGAGCCATCAGAGGGCTCAACCCTGGGCCTTTTGTCTAGAGGAGGTTGAGAGCCCCTGTCCGGATGGGGTTGAGAGCCCCTAATCAAGGAAATAAGGTCCTCTGCTAACACTAGAATCTGTGAACTTGTAGATGGTCCCTGAAGAATAACCCTGGGAGGCATAGCTTTTGTATGTTTAGCAACTTTAGACCTGGTGAATGCCTTTATGGACATGGATGCAGGAGGCCTAGCTGCACCACGTGCTGGTGTAGTTTTGTCTAGAGGAATGGTGTCGGAAGTTTCCAAGACACCAGTTTCTGAAGGAAATTCAATAACCGACTCAGCAGGGGCCTCCGGGGCCGAGGTTGTCGGCTGAGCGGTTTCGGTGGTCGGAAGTACCAAGGACTTGGTTTCAGCCGAGACCGAGACACTCGCGGTAGGCCTGGCCATGGTTTCAGCCGAAACCGCGGCCCGCGTGTGTCGGTCCTTGTCCTTCCGTTTCTTTATTAAATGTGAAGTCGGAGTCTCCGACGGCATATTGTATGAAAAACTAGCCCCAAAAAATTCTTCTGCAAACTCCGCCCGACGTTTAAGAGTGCGTCGGTTGAAGGAAGCACAGGCTGAACAGGCCGAGACGTCGTGGTCTGGGCCTAGGCAGGGGAGGCAGTAAGAGTGGAAATCCTTATGAGGTATTTGTTTCCCACAAGTTAAGCAATTATTAACTTTATCTGACATCGGCTGAGGCAAGAAAGAGTCCCCAACGGGGTACTTAGCTTTTAAAGTCTTCGGTAGCTGAATTAAAGGAGCTGGCCGACCGGCACTTGCGAACTGCTTCTGCTTCGGGCACCACGCGGCAAGAAAGACCGAAGGGCTGCCTGAGGCAGGACAACCCATATGTGATGACTGCAGATGCATCCTTGAAGGACATCATCAAAAACACATGCACAAAAGTGCTTAACATCAAAAAGCGCTTCCGTGTATGTGTAGTTTAAAAAAAATATCTACATTTCTGCAGGGGGGCTTCGCCACCCTGCACCACCTACGTGGGGGGCACGACCCCCCTACTTTACTATTCTCACTCCGAGACCGCACTACAGTAGGGAAAAGGGAATGTTCCCTTACCCGCACTGTAGTTCGATCTACGAAACAGGCACACATACACGGAAGCGCTTGTCGATGTTAAGCACTTTCGTGTACGTGTGTTTGATGTTTTGTGATTCAGACATATGCTATTCGAGCATATATATATATATATATATATATATATATATATATATATATAGTTTCCAGTCTAGCAGGGGCACTTTTCCAGTAATCTGGATGGTGTAGGTAGACCAGGATGGAGGCACAGGGTGGTGTTGGGGGGGCCACTGTGGAGACCTTTTGCCTAGGTCACCAGTTGACCAAAGGCCGGTCCTGCTCAGCCTTTATATCAAGCTTCTAACAGCCTCACATTATATAACTAATGAAGAAGGGTGGGGGGGGTCTTTACTGGTCTAGGATACTGCAAACACACCTCACTAAATATAAATTCCAAATGCTCATCCTGTCTAGTATCTCCCTAAACCATTTAATTTACGCACTCACCCATAATTCAGTTTAAGGACACATTTTATAATGACAGGCCTAAAGATTTACATAAAATTTGTACTATGCCAGCCCATCTTCATTAATCCCAATTGTACCCAAAAGTATCATGCTGTACAACTTATTCTTTAAAATTGTATTTCTTACTAATCATAATGGATATGATCTTCAATAAATAATTTAAGCTCTGTCACACAAACAAGGGAAAAATGGAAACTGAAATCAACCCTGACCCTATCCATTCATACAGCAGTAAGAAAGCTATACCCCATTCTCTTCACTGACCAGTACAAATATACAAAAACAAATATGTCAAGTAATTCATGTCTTAAAATCACACAGCATCACCTTTATTAAAGTATTACACATTATTCTGATTTTCCTTCAACATATAATTTCTAATAAGTGAATGGCTGTTATGGAGAAGAAGAATCTGCAATATGAGATTAACAGGGACATGACCCTGCATAATTTAATACTGCAATTTGAGACAACAGGCACATGGCCCTGCATAATTCAATACTGCAATTTGAGACAACAGGCACATGGCCCTGCATAATTCAATACTGCAATTTGAGACAACAGGCACATGGCCCTGCATAATTCAATACTGTAGTATGAGACAACAGGCACATGGCCCTGCATAATTCAATGCTGCTGTATGAGACAACAGGCCCATGGCCCTGCATAATTCAGTACTGCAATACGAGACAACAGGCTCATGGCCCAGCATAATTCAATACGAGACAACAGGCCCATGGCCCAGCCTAATTTAATACTGTAGTATGAGACAACAGGCACATGACCCCGCACAATTCAATACTGCAATATGAAACAACAGGCACAAGGCCACGCATAATTCAATACCTGCCCCTCCCTAACTTGCATCTAATTCATGATAAATCGCAATGCCTACTTAGAAATTACCAAATCGGGTGCATTTGGATAACCACATCCCCACTTTTTCAAAAATGTAAAGTAGAACAGGGGGAGCTCAAACATACGAGACACAGTATATATATTTGGTCACTTAGATTGCCGTTGTTACTTTATGTGCATCATGCAAAAAGAATCAGACCAACTTAGTTTTGGAAAATACTTATTCTAAACATAATTCTTCAAAATAAGTCAACCATGCCAGTCATACTATGTAAAATGCTGGTGAAGCTTATGAACTATTATATTATCAGTTACTATATACAGAGAATGGTCCTCATTCTCTGACCGTGACAACTCATCAAGAAAAACATTTCAATTTTGTGAAGTTATATAAAAGTTTAGAAAATATTCTGGATAACTTTGAGCAGGGTTGGGATTCAGTATGTAGAATGTGTGTGGAAAGCTACAGCAAACCGCACTCATCAGATTAGTTTACCCCAAACGTAACACTGATCTGTCGCCCCAGCTCAAACATCTCTTTCTAACTATATTCTTGTCTACTTGAGCTACTTTGTCCTACTTTAAGCAGCAACATCTGAAAACATTTCTATGCTTGACTCATCTTTCTCAATATTGATTACATTCTCCTTTCCCACAGCTCATGTTGCTTTCTCACATATTTGAAATAAATTTACTGAACCTCTTCACTGATGTTTAACATAATGTCAGACCATTACCTTTCTGACTCATCTGCCTGTGCATTAGTATTGTCACCAGTCTGTAGCAAAATCTTCACAGGAGAAGCATTTTAGTTAGGAGAGACTGCTATTTTGATCTCACCTAAATTTTCCATTTGACAGTTTCTTTCCTTCAATGACAAGATAGATATCCATTGCTGTGTCTTATCACCAAAAATGTCTTTCAAAGTCTCAGCAGCCAAACAGGTAGCACTCTCACCTTTGCTGCTGGATGATCAGAAGGTCATGGGTTCTATTCCCACACAAGATAGTTAAATTAATTTTCTAATATAGACACTAAAGTGCAGCATAAGGGGGTGCTGCACTCCTGTGTGTGCAGTCCTTATGATGAGACAAACAGAGGGCCCATCTGCTTGGTTTGGTGGTAGCTCAAGAGGATGTAAACATTTCCACTGTATGTACAGCTATATCTATAGGTTTATATATATATATATATATATATATATATATATATATATATATCTATATCTATATCTATATCTATATATATATATATATATATATATATATATCCGCGGGGGTGGTGCTGCGGTAGCGTTGTCGCCTCACAGTAAGACACTGTCCGGTTCGATTCTCAGCTAGAACGTCTTCTGCGTGCAGACATGCGTGAATGGGCGTACCTTCGTTGAAGGTTGTGCGTCAGGGCTGGTAACTCAGCATGTAAAAATCAACTACCAATCATTAGTGGACCGGAGTTCCGCTGTGGCGACCCCTAACCGGGAAAAGCCAAAGGACACAACATATATATATATATATATATATATATATAGATAGATAGATATATATGTACACATTATAGATATATATATATATATATATATATATATATATATATATATATATATAGCAAGAGAGAGAGGTAGCCAGCTTTCCCCTTGTCAGTATAACTACCACCTTGGGTCTTCCCTGAAAAGTGGCCATTGACCTAGTGAGACTAACCCGATTAAAGTAAAACTAACATTAATAAAATTAAATGTTTTTCTTTCGGCTTTTCCTAGTTAGGGGTCGCCACAGCGGAACTCTGGTTCACTAATGATTAGCAGTCGATTTTTATGGTGCCGAGGTGCCAGCCCGATGGCCAACCTTCAACGAAGGCACGCCCATTCACACATCTTTCGAATGCCACTCGACCACGGGGAGGACATGCAGACTCCACACAGAAGGCACTCCAGCCAAGAATCGAACGGGAGAACCTCTTGCTGTGAGGCAACAATGCTACTGCTGCAACACCGTGGCTTCACCAAAATTAATTAAATAAACAGTGTACATCCAGTAATTAAGGGAATTTCCCCCAGTGTCCAGGCCAATTTTTCACAGTTTGAGAAAATAAAACATTTGGTCTGCCTTGAAAATAGGCCATACATAATCCTAGCAAGACCAACCCTATAACTAAAATCACAAGACTGAAGAAATCTGACCACCATGGTTAGTCATCAGAATGGCAGTCAGTTACTAATCCTTATCAAAACGTCCCCACCCACATCTAACCTTTTTTTATTTCTCTGTTAGAACTCAAAAAATAAGAGAGGCCACATTACTAACATTAGGAGATACTTCCCCTACCAGCATGGGTGGATGGAATACAGGGAACTACTGAAGGTCCTGCAGCATGGAAAGAGGAGATTAACAGCAGCTAGGAGTCTCAACATTAAACTGTTCTCACTGAAGCTGTCCTCATTTTGGAAGACGCAGACATTTGTGCAGTGACCTGGTTCAAGGCTATGGAGAGAGCACCCTAGCCATACTGGGTTACATCTCCTTCCACACATTCAGACCTCAAACTGAAGCCATGAAAACTAAAGGAGGCAGTGTGTCAATATTCATTAAAGATAAATATACCTCCAGTTTGGTTAAACAGTATGATTCCCTGGAGACACTTCAGGTGCAATTAACTATTGGTAGGACACCTGTTCAACTCAATGCCAGCTACAGGGCCCCCTCCATGAATCGGGACATCCACTCTACATGTTTGGATCTACTTGAGTCTATCAAGATAAATCCAAACACCATGATTATGGGTGACTAACTACTCATGCACTGATTGGGCAAATTACTCATGCTCAAACTCACTTATCCAAAGATTCTTCATCTTTAACTCCAATGCCCTGGACCAGCTGGTTGACACCCCACAAGGGATGCCAACATTCTGGATCTGGCGTTTACCAATATGGGGGACCACTGTAGAATGCCCATTGTGAGGACCTCCCTGGTGAGATATGACCACAAATCGGTCTCAATCAAACTAACAAACCTGACCCCCACCCCAGCAGCAACTAAACTAAAATATTTCTCCAAAGCAGATTATAACCTCTTCCATGATGGTACAAGTAGCTTCACTTCACCTCCTCCCTTAGATGGAACTGGCAACTATTCCAAGCTCTACACCAATGCTTTGTAGAAACACCTGTATAACTGCATTGACTTGGCCATAGCCATTCGGACCAAAATAAGCTCCTCAAAGAAGAACAAAATCTGCCTGATGGACAACTGCCGTTAACAGGCTTTACAATAAGAGGAAGAAATTGCAGTCTAAGAGTAAGAGGGAGCGAGTCCTCCTAAACTGGAAATACTCCCTTCCTCCCTCCTCAGCTTAAACAAGCAAATAAGACTTCTTGTGAAGTCCTCCAAAGCAAACTATGAGCCCAAATTAGCTTCCTCAAAGGATAACCACAAAGGCATTCTATAGTTACATCTGTAACATAAAAGGAAAACCCAGATTTGTGCTGAACTGGTAGTTAATGATCCCACATATGCTAAGCCTGTGGACATACTAACCCATTGGCAGACAGGTTTTGTGAAAACTTCGCTGCCAATGTCCCCGCCACACGTACCCCATATCCCTACCACCTGTCCCCTACTTTGCATCTCTAAAGAGCAGGCTGTAAATGTCCTTTCTAAGGCCAAAAACACAGTATCTATGGGACCTGATAACAACCTAGGCTGTCTCCTACATGGGCTCCAACATGAATTAGCACCATTGGGTACTCTTTTCAATCACAGTTTACGCACTGGCTTTATACCAGCTGAATGGAAAGCTGGTCACTGTTTTTCCCTGGCACAAAGGTGGCACTTCCACTGACTGGAACTATAGACCTATTAGCCTGACTAGCCTTATCTGCAAGGGCATGAATCGAATCATTATAGACCTGATCAACAAAAATATGGGTAATCACCAAACACTTGACCCTACTCAGTTTGGATTTGTCAAAGGGATTTCATGCCTGTTAAATTTAGTGGACTTCCTCGAGACAGTCACCAAGGCCCTGGAGAGAGGAAATCTGTGCATACAGCCTACCTGGACTTAGGCAAGGCATTTGACACTACCACCCACTCAGGCATCATTGACAAACTCACCCAGTTAGGCATCAACCCTTATGTCATTAGATGGGTCACTAACTGGCTCATTGATAGAACTCAAAATAGGGGAATCCACCTCCAACAGAAGGCCAGTAACCAGTGGTGTTCCACAGGGATCAGTCCTGGGACCTCTACTGTTTGGAATCTTTCTCCGACGTACAAACAAAAACTAAAGGTCTGTGGCGGATAAAGTTTGCTGATGACTGCAAACTGGGAGTGGTCATAGAATCTCCAAATGATGTCAACATCCCACAAAGTGGATCTTACACAAACAAATGATTGGTGCCAAAGCCATGGCCTTATGCAAAAAAATGTAGTATCATTCCTTTTGGTAAAAGCAATGTACCTCCTAACTACCACATCAACAGCAACACCTTAAGAACACATTCAGTGGTGAGAGACCTGGGCACACAGGTTGACAGCAGCCTTACCTTTGACCACCATGTCTGTACAGTGGTAAAAAGGCATTCTGTATTGCTCACCTCATAAGTAATGACAATGCCTCCAGAAAAAAAGAAGTTATGACCTCCCCGTTCTCTTCCCTCTTTCAGGCCAATAATTGAGTACAACGCCCCCTTTTGGTATGTACCTTTCCAAACACCTGCACAAAGGTTCCTCACAAGGAAAATTCAAGATCTTCAGCATCTGTCCTATTGGAATCGTCTGAAATCTCTGTCACTTTATTCTGTTTCATACAGACTACTCAGAGATGATCTCTGTCTTGCATACAAGTCAGTCTCTGACCCTGTTTTATTGGAAATGCTACATATCCGTAAGTCAAATGGTACATGCGTTACTCACTCTAAAGACCTTAACCCGGTATGTGATATTAATAAAACCTGCTGGAGGGACAGATTTGTCCCCCTGAGGTCACCACACCTTAGCAACAGACTCCCACTTCATGTCAAACAGAGCACCTCATTGGTCCTCTTCAAACACAATCTGGACGATTGGATGGGAGAACGTAAATTCACTTGGGGGGGTTCTAGCCTGTGTCCCTCTTGGACAGGGGCAACAGGTGCTGATCATGGAAATAAGGTAAGACCTTGGCTAGTTTTGTAAGAGTCCTACGGTCCTTAGCCTAGTAACTTCCTATGGGGAGGAAGAGGCAACAGTAGTATAAAATATCCCATGGATTGTGGACGAAGACTGGCCAAGGACAAAATGGCAGCAAGAATGAGGGAGACAGCTATGCCTGGATATACTAAGATGCAAGGAATGAGTCCTGGACAGGGCTAGATCATGCACTTACTTAAGTACAGAATCTTAACACTCTAGAAAATTTAAAAATGACGCATGAAACTTCCAGGTACTGCTAAACCAGCTGCCTGGATAAAAGTTTATCAGATGATATTTTAAGGTATGCAAGACTTCAGGCTGCATGTCATGTATGTAGTAGACTCAAAAAAGTTAGAAAGGCTGCAGGTAGTCCAAGAATTTGACTAACGGTTAAACTGACAATGCTGGAGCTACATGTCACGGTATCATGGCATTTTAGTCTAGCAAAAACATAAAAAGGTTTAAAACTTTTCACTCTCTGGTGACAACATTCTTCACCTCTCAGTTATGGCACTTTTTAAAATAATTTAACTGCAGAGGTAGTATTTACAGCTATCAGACCATGATGCAGATTTCCCCCCTTTACTATTTGAACATACATGCTTTCAACAAGTTTGAACAATACTAGAGTACAATAGAAAAGGTAACAAAGAATGTGAAGTTTAAAACGTGCATCACTATTCTGTACGACACAACATCAGTCTGCAGTGATATTGGGAAGCCAGCTTAAGAAATCTGAATGCAGTAAAAGCCTATCCTTTTTCACAAACTGAACATGCCCCAGTCATTCCTAAAGAACTCCTGTGGAGTAAAGCCTGGTTACAGTACCATATCTTTCACAATTACAGCACACTAGTAGCCATTTCAGTTGCAACTGGCATTTACTGTACATTTAGTTACACACAACTTAAGTAACGTAATTAACACCTATAAAGGATATCCCTTTCAAATAAAAAACACATTCTCACATTTGGCATTTCAATGTTAAGATGTGGTCTAACTAAGACTGTTCCGCCATCTGGTGGCTGAATACAGCATCAAAAGAAAAGATGAAAGTATAAGCTTGGCAACATTTTGCTCTGGCAAATGAGCTGTAGTAAATGCACCGTCGATATTCTACTACAATGAGTAATAATAGCACAAAAGAAAGAGAAGCTATGAAAGTTATGTGACAACTCAGACAGGACTGAAAGGGCCTGCAGTGGTGGTGGGAAAGGGAGACATATCTTCACTCAGGTAACACCAAGCCACACATTGCCTTTGCTTCACTATTCTCTCAGTAAGAGAAATAACAGGTGTAGAAACACAACTGCTACAGATACATTGGTTGGATAAAACAGTCAAAACACAGGAGCAAGTGAAGAGTCTTAACTTACTTCCAAGAGTTACCAAAAAGTTAATTTTATTACTGATTTCACAGTCTAGTAAAATATTCTTTGTAAATTACACTTTATAAAATCAAGATTCTTAAAATACATCCTTTTGCAGAGACAAGAAAATGTGAAAATAGAATAAAACATTTAATACAGCAAACTGAAAACCTTTACAGCAAACAGAACTCTACAGTATATTTGAATGTGCCTAATGTATGTCATATATAAGCACAATAAAAAAACAAACTGTTGTTTATCTTCTGATCTGATTTTGAGTGCATATTACAATATAACTTTTAATATCATTAACTCAACTTGTCAAATATTTATAAAATAAAGAATGAAGACAAACATTTTTAAATATTCTGTTGAGGCTCTTGAAAAAGTGGTAATTTAACCAAGTCTAGGTTCACTGCTGGGAAATTTAAGTGAACTTGCCCTGTCACCCACAAGGTGCAACCAGAGAGAATGCATTTAGTGAAAAGACACAGGGGGTGAAACCCTCTACATGAGGCGTGGCAGTGAAGTCCATCAGGGCTCTGTGCTGGGTCCACTCCTTTCTGAGATCTACTTCTCTGAATTCAAGGCCAATGTCAAAGGCTTCTGGTAACAAAGTCTGCTAATGACTGCAAACAGTGGCAGTCAGAATCGCCACAAGATAAAAATATCCTCCAAGAAAGGCTGACTCAGAGAAATACCTGGTGTCAGACATGCGGGTCTGACACTCAATGCCAAGAAATGCATAACAGTATAGTTTGAGAAATTGGCCACCCTTGGATGGTACCTTACTGATAAAACACCCCTCGAGTTCGACCATAATGTGTCTATGGTAGTAATTAAATCATTCTATGCTGTGCAACTTACAAGCAATGGTATGGCATCTAGGTCCAAAGTAGTCATTGCTCCACTGTTTTTGGCCCTCATCAGACCAATCAGAGTGCATCACCCTCTTTGATGTGTACCTCACCAGGCACATGCAACAACTGCACAGTCCAAAAAGGTTCCTCAGGAAAAGGATACAGGGCATAAACAACATATAATACACAAATCACCTCAAAGCCTTATCCCTGCACTCAAGTCTCCTACAGACAGTAGAGGGGTGATCTATGCCTGACGTACAAGGCATCCTTGGGTCCTGCTCTGATGAATCTCATGTCCACAAAACAAATAGCACCAGAAATACACAATCTAAGGACTAAAAGTATACTTGCAATACAAACAACATGTTGGGATGGACTGGTATGAGTCTCAAACAATACCTCTACTCTGGAACAAGCTTCAGTGGATGTGGAGCAGAGTTCTTCCCTAACTCAATTCAAGTGAGATTTGGATTGGCGAATGGGGAATTGGAAATTCACCCCTGGTCTGGCATCTATGTGCCTAATGGACTGAGGCAGCCTGTAAAACGCATGACAACCCAAGCTCTAGCCTACATATACCCCTTAGAATGATCTTAAAGACCTTAAACTTTCCAGATATGTTAGGGATGCATGGCTAGGCTTAAAAAGGTCCCTCCTGTCTAGTGTAGTTTACAAATATAAGTACTTCTTACTTTTCTGTTCTACAAAATTTACTTTAATGTATTTTTGGTGAAACCAGACTTGATTAAATCAGCCTTCCTGATAGGTGGCAATGACCGTATGGTACTTAAGATCTTTCCACAGCCCAAAGTAATCACATCCATTAACACAGGACTCCTTAAAAATTAAAGATGATGACTATAGTAAGTCAATGCATGTGTGCAAACACACTACAGTTTGGGCACATCACTAGCATCCAAGAAAAAAAAATGAGAAAAATGCCTTGCTATTTGAGTGCAGGTCTGAGAAGGAAAGAATAACTTCCAAGGGGTATACTGCAAGATGAAGCAGTATCTGGAAGTGGTTATCCGAAGAGAGTGACATAACGTTGCTTTGTTGAAGGTCATTGGTGTTGCAGGTAACTAAATCCTGTGGCAATAAAAACTAATAAGGCTGACCACAAGTTCTAATGAGGAAATAAACTACATGAAGGATATAAATATTGATAATTAAAAGTCACAGTGTGCAAACATATGGGTTTTAAGACCAAACTTTCCGAACACAGAAAATAACTTTCAGACAGCAGTCTTTTATGAGGACAAAGCCCACTCCATACAGGTGGGCAATGCCCCTTGCAACATCATAGAAAACGTCACCTCTCAGCTATCTAACTGAGGAGCACTAACTACCACCCTTCTATTTTTGACTTTCAACTTCAAAAACAACATATGGGCTACAAATACCCTTATGAAGGGTCAATCAAAGCTCACAAGCACACAACACTTAGCCTTCTATACAGGAACTTGCTCTGTAAGTCACAGTGAGGCTGACACATTTTCAGGCAATAGTGCTGTGCCACTGATGGTTTCCTTCAACTGTTAAAACAAGTCGGTTGAACAACTACTGTAACCTTTCCACCCTCACCTTTATGGCCCTGGTCATGACTATAAAAAGGTCCATGAAGGATTAACAAATTAAAAAGCTACAGTAGAGATGCCTCCTGAATGTCGCCCACTAGCAGCATCTGTTAGGAAGACAGACAAGGAGTAAGAATAAAAATTTTAAGAAATTGGCTACAAAGTTTACCAGAAAAGTCTATTTATAAATTATTTCAGTCTCACAGTTGAATATCCAAAAGGGTCCTTATGGGCAGTTAGGGGCAACTGTAACTAAATATCCCAACATGCATGAAACATACACAAAAAAATGCCACTTAGCATAACAAATGATGAAAATAAATGCCGTCATCACAACTGAAGCACTGGTATAAGAAAACATTTTGTGCCATTACAAGAAAGAATAAAAGGACTGTGGTCTTTTTTTTTTTTTTTTTTTTAACTTCTGCAGTACTAATCAGAAATAATAAAACTACAAGAAAGAGAACCTGAAAATCAGTATGCTTAACAGACTATGAAACAGTGTGGTATAATAGTTTTGCTTTCAGTATTTTTCAGGCAAGACCACAAAGCACAACCATCTCTTTTCAGACATAACATGGAATCATTCCTGTTCAAGTATTTTGCTTGGTAACAGTTTGCAAGGCAAGTGACAGCTATGGGAATCAAACTCACAACTGCATAATGATGCTTTTAAACAACCTCAAAGGCTTAACCCTTGGGTGTTACATAGCCAAAAGTAAAAAAACGAAGCAGCCAGAAAAACAGAGATGGAGCGTTTCAGGCAAAACACCATCAGGCAGTCAACAGGATAACTGAGGGAGGTTGAAGAAGACAACCTCAGCTCCATGAAGGTCAGAAAGCTCTAGGAGCAACTATTACCCAGTTTTTCTGCACAGTTCAGTTCTACAGCAGATTCAGTGCAAGAAATGAGGGCAAGCAGATGCAATTAATTTTTGGGCCAGGTTTAAAAACAATCTCTTATAAATTAGATTAGCAGCTAACATTAGGTAAGGCATTTTGTGTGCCATTTTTTTCTCCCCAACGGCAAGGCAATCTTCCCTTAAAAAAAAAATATATATATATATTTCACACACACACACACACACACACACACACACATTCACACACACACATTCACACACACACATTCACACACACATTCACACACACATTCACACACACATTCACACACACACAAATAAAATGACATTTTATCATTGAGTGTCATTGGAATACAGAACTATCCAAGAAAAAAACACAGGAGAACCAAATCAGAAGCACATGGCATTTTTGGTCATGCTACACAAGCTTTATGGCAGTGACAGGGTGAATAACCTATTAAAGCACCATGCCAAAACATGGACTAAAATGGTTCCATTTTGTAGCCTATGCATTCGGTGTATTTGGACAGAATATCACTGCCACTTCCTACACTTCTTATTCTAGTAAACTACAGTCAGTCAACAATTATTTTGTGTATTCTTCACTGAAAAGGAAAATACTGAGTTCTTTCACCATCCCAATGATAGTTATGTTAAATATTTTATGGCCTTCCTTTTACTTATCTTCAATATGGTATTCTTCAAAGCATGTACACCTATGTAAACAAAGAAGTATTTCTGATAGAACACATCAAGAAAGCACATCAAATCTACAAGCCTCTCAACTATTAAGATGTACTAATTGTTTAAAGATGCAGTGTCCATCACTTTTGCATCAGTTTCCTGGGCAACAACAAATCAGGTCGATACTTCACAACACTACTTATGTACTTTAGATTTTCTTCATAATGTTTTGTTCTTCAACCCCAGAATCTCTGTTTCGGTGCAGGAGCTGGAGTTTCTGCCTCAGAGGTTTCCATCCCATCCATGGCAAATACCTTCTCTGGTTCAAGAATAAACATGTAGTAGAAATTGCACAGCATCATGGACACCAGTGGCAAAAATGTGAGACCAAATCCAAAGCTTCGGAATGCCTGGCTGAATGCAAAGGACACCCAGTATATCAGCCTTGGAATGAGAAAAACGGGTGTTAGAAACAGAAAATAAAATGTACAGCAAAATTTGCTGAGCATGTACTACCATTACATTGCTACGGTGTTCATCATAACAAAAAAGCCACATCATGTAATTATTTACAGAATGCTTCAGTAAATCAGAAAATGAAGACTTCATATAAAATGGAAAGTTTTAGCAAACCTTGTGAAAGTGATTACAAACATATGCCAACAGTACAGCTGAAATTTCCTTACTTGTTCCTTAAATTATTTCAAAGTATTGCAAAAACCATTTCATCACAACAGGTCGTGCCAGGCTATTTACTACAGAGGGATAAAGACACTTCTCTGGGATTTAAAATTCCTGCCACTGTGTTTGACATGTCCTAAAACATGCCACTATCCCATGAAAGTGCAAACTGCTTTATCATCAAATGCAAAAGCCAAGAAGCATGGTAGAAAGATTTGGAATATAAATGGCTCACAGACACAGTCCAAAAATGAATGTAATGATACGATGTGAATCATGCTGACAAACCACTATACATATTAGCAACACCATCAAACAAACAAAAGTTGTCACTATACAACGGAATAGAACATTTTACTCCTAAGATTATAAAAATTAGAACTGTTCAAGAAATGGACCTGAAGGAGAAGTAGTTATGCTGAAACTTAAAACGTTGGTATCCTCTTTTTTTCTGGAAATAATCAAAGGTGACAAAAGCAAAATGCAAATGATCCCAACATGTAAAAGCATATCACACAGGACACAAGGTTTCGGCATAGTGTATTTGGGGATAAGTAAAGGTGCGTCAGGCTTTGTACTGGGAACAGTATTGTACAATATCTGTACAAGTGACACTACAGATAAAATTAAGACGATGAGATGACTGTCTACAGGTTACATCAAAATCTGCACCAGTGTATGAACTCCAGAAGAGGAATAAGGAATGTGCACAGAATTCAGAAAGACAACCAGTAACTTTACTTAAATGTAAGACTGCATAAATTAATATCTAGGGAAAAAGAACAAACTGGAAAGAGAACAGTAGCTTATGCAATACAAATAGACATAAATAAGTAATGAGAAGTTACTTAACCTAGAGTAAAAGTGTTAGTGTGCAAATGGATGTCACACAGCAGTACGAGTTGTTCACACAGCACTCTCCACTGAATGGTCCAGAGCTTCAGACTCTTAGCCACAGCAGAGGCTTCATAGTTATTCCAATGAGCAAGTAAATATCGCACTGTAGGGCCCTGTTCATATTCTCTAATCAAATTCTATACTTACAGTAAAAGTGAAAAACTGTCAGACATGCACCACAAAAGATTAATTCCTATACAATTTTGTCTATTCAGCTTTTTCTGTTTCACCCTTTCAATGAAAGGGACAAATAATTGTCTACTGTTTTGTACAGGGAGCCAAGAATGAAAATCACACTGCTTTGAAAGATATTCTCAACACACAACAGATGTTGACTTTCACTTAAGTTCACAGCATCTCTTTCAAGCAGAACTTTTATCAGATTGTAAGCAGTTACAATATCCTACTGACACAAAACCTACTACATGGCCTTAAGAGCCATACAAATGTACAAGAGGAAACTGCCTGGCAACAACTGGTGAAACAATAATAATCTTGAAAAAAGTAGTATGTTATCAGCTAACAAGCCTATCTTCTTGTACAAGCACGTAAGGCATTACACTATCTAGCTTAAAAACAGCCCTCTTGATTCTAATGCTCAGAGGAAGTCTGCAGCCATAGGTCAAAGAGCTGGATGTGTTTTACCTAGATTTCCTCAGTTCTTTCAATACTAAATCTTGGGGCCCTCCTGGGGTAACTAATTAGTTGGCAAGCTTAACTGTACAACATACATTCCTTTTGAAAACATTAAGTTCTGGCTCCCACTTAAGAATGCAGAAAGTAGTTGCATCAGTAATCTTACCGTAACAGTATATGCTTGAATGATCACTGCTGCACTAGCCTTAACTATATGGGTTACATCCTGCTCAGGATATAACAGCCAGCCAGCTTTGAAAGCTACAAGGGCAACATCCATGCACACAAACTGCTAATCAGCTTGAGCTGGGATGAAGTTTAAAAAAAGAGGGTTTGTGCGCAAAGCTCTTTGAAGATTTCATGCCGAATGAAAGGAGAGGGTTAGAGCACTGAAAAGGTCGGTGCTGGGAAAAATAATATACATATTCACTCTGGCATCAAAAACATACAAAAATGAGTGGGTGGAGGGACAGTGTGCTGCAACTGTACTGATTATTCATAAATCTACTGTTACAGTAAATTTATTTACATGACTGTACTATGTTCATTATATTCACCACTGCTGCAGTAGCCTTAGCTAAATGAGTAGACTAACATCTACACCACTTTCAAGGAAAAGGGCTCAGAAGCCCATGGAGAAGAGTCCAAGCAAAGCCTGTCTTAGCTATCATGGCCGATCTGCAAAGGGGTTTAGACCTGATCCTGCCTTGTTTGTGCACCACATGACTGTGCTATTGTCTGTCACTGCTTGTGGAGTACCTGATGTCCATATCTGATGAACAGCTTGAGTACACTGATTAGGGCCATCACCTACGACTTTTCTTGTGAAAGAGGCTCAATACACCCTGAACCTTGGTTTCTTGAGAGTAAGCTCCCAATTTGGAGTTTGAGGTATCTGCCATAATACTCTGCTCTAAGTGGAGGCTGTGCAAGGGAGACTCTCAGATTGTAGTTTGTTTGACCCACGAGAGTAAATCTTGAAATACACAAAGAATAACTGAAATGTATTGATTGACAAAGTTCTGGTGCAGAGTTCAAACTCAACTGAGATACCACTGGATTTTCATCATATGGAGCTTGGCATGAGGAACTATGAGAATAGTTGTAGTTATGAACCCCAGGACTTTTAAAAATTCTCTGGCTGAGGCAGACTTCTGTTTTGCTAGATTTAGAAAGAAGCTCGACTGTGCTACTGTTTCGAACAGAGGGAGAAAAGCTGTTCATAATAATAAAGCATTTATTAGGCAAACCTAGGAGGACCACTCTGGAGTAAGGGATTACAGAAGAATTCTTTAGACTAAGACAGTCAGTCTCTGAGACTATCAAGAAGCCCAGCTACATCACCCAGTACTAGTGAAGACTAGCAGAGTCCCCCATTAAATAGACCACCACATATTCCAAGTGAAAACTTGTGATCACTCATCCAGTTACCCAGACTGGTTTTAAAGGCGGTCAGGGAAGTACTCTGCTTGACAGGTAATGCCAACATAATCCAAAAACAGGGGATATGCTGGGTTTAAATGTCTGTCAAGCCATCTAGTCCTGTTGATGCACTACTGTAGGTTTAGGTCTCTAGAATGGGTGTTTGCTTAACCGCTTGTTCTCTTTAGATAAAGTTCAAAGAGTGCTGTGTCATTTATAACTCGAAAAGCTAAGTAAAGATCTCCCCTCAGGAGTCTGTAGGACACTGAGTAGAGCTAGAGAGATTCTAGTCTACCAGAGTAACTAAAGTAACTGAGACCGGAGATGTTTTTGGAGGGGAAATGATGAGATCCCGCAAGCTGATTTAGGTGCCTGCTGAGGGACATGCTGAAGGGTGCTACGATGCACTACAGTTAATGATGGGCCTAGTAAGGGATGAATAAAGTGGGACTACAAGTTCTTTGGACCTTAAGGAGATGCCAGAAAGGACAAGTTGTGCAAGGCAGAAGGATTTTCTAACCACCACAGAGCCATGGTGGTCAAAGGAAGTGTGTTAATGTACACCCCCCCAAGTCCCTAACAAAGGTGCCAAATTTAAGTGGAATGTTATTTATATGGTAAGCAGCAGTAATGTTAGATTTACCAAAGGAAACCACTTGCATTCTTGGTGTTAAGGGTAAGCCCATGATTAATACAACAAGTACTTGTTTGGTCTAGCCCTTGCTGAAGAATGGTGTTCTTGATCTTTGACAAACTGAGGAATGCCTAAGAGGGTTGGTTTGTAATCCCACTGAAACTTGTAACTTCTTCTTATGATGTTTAATACCCAGAAATCTGATGCGATTGCTTCCTATCAAAAGATGCAAAAAAGGTCTACCATTAACATTGGGGAAAGGGAACAAAACTGGTCAGAGGGGCTGAAAGGGCTGATCTCTTAATGTTGGGTTTTTATAATTCTATAACTGCTGGTACCCTGGAACTCACACTGCCATTTTTAAGAGGCAAAATGAAGCATTTGTTGAAGTTTTGATCTCAGGTCTTTGTTAGGAATTTTATAAATATTCTGACCCATTGTTCAACATAAATAAAAGGAATTTAGTCATGTGTCTAATAATTTACTGTAAATGACATGATTGCATTTTTTTTTAAATCAAATCTGTCAAGGGCTCTAGGTTGTGGAGGTTTCCAAGTGGATTTCAGGGCATTGACGGATAGTATTACTGCAATCATTTCCTTGATGCCTTTTGCAACAGATCTCCAGAGGTATCATCTAAGGAGTCTGTTGTGAGCATTCATGATATCTTGGCCTAAATTTAACAAGACCCCCCAAATGAGATTCATCTGTTATATCCAACATGACAGAGCTCTTTCTTGATAGAAGGCAGGATGCAACAGATATTGTAAGGACTTTGAAATCTAGCACCATCATTTTCTAAAGTATCACTAAAATTTCATGTGTAGTTTTGTCAACAGACTGTCTGAACTGAGAAGGA
This sequence comes from Protopterus annectens, assembly GCF_019279795.1. Taxonomy (NCBI): domain Eukaryota; kingdom Metazoa; phylum Chordata; order Ceratodontiformes; family Protopteridae; genus Protopterus; species Protopterus annectens. The sequence goes on from NC_056741.1 coordinate 314,830,794, forward strand.
AATGTAACAAGAGTGTATCCTCAGACATTCCTTTTCAGTGATCTGATTCTGTTGTGAAAAAGATAAGCAACTGGCCAGGAACAGAACTTTCTCTCAAAAAACAGGTGGTGCTCTTATGAACAGTGCCCAAATGAGCTCCCAGGAACAGATTTGTCTCATGGGGAGTAGGTATGACTTTGGCATATTCAGAACAAAACTCCTATGTTTTTGATGCAGGCTAGGATAAGCTATATTGCCCTCTGCATCTTGAGTCCTTGTAGCTCAGGGGTTAGAGCACTGGTCTAGTAAACCAGGGGCTATGAATTCTAGTATTGGTGCCTGAATCAGGTAGTAATCCAGAGATAAGTACATGTGGATTACTTTGATCCTACAGAAGTGCTTTGTATTGGGACAGAATAGTTGTGTAAAATCTTACCATAACCATAGATGTCCCTCTCCTCTATGATGCAGTATTCTTTACATATGGATTGTATTCCACCCATCAACTCGACATCTGGCCTGCATACAAAAGCTTACAGTCACTGCCAGTACGTGGGACATCACACGTAGGGACCACGTCGTCAGCCATTAAAGGGGTGTCTGCAGGTACCATCCTCAGAACAAGTTATCCCCATGAGGAACAACAATCCTAAAGCAAATCAAGAGTCATCCTAGGAAGTAAGTTGTAGGGGGGAAGGCAGGAGGACAGAATACTGCAACACAGAAGAGAAGGACATCTATGGTTATGGTAAGATTTTACACAACTATTCTATGTCCTTCTATTCAGTGTTGCAGTATTCTTTACATATGGGAGAGTGCCAAAGCTCAAAAGGAAACCAGAAAGGTAGAGGGTGTCGAAAAAGAAAGTGAGGAAGCATTTTCTAGAAATCCATGCAGAATTGCTCTAGCAAATCCTGCCCTGGACCTAGAGATGCTATCCAATTTGTGATGTTTAGTAATATGGACAGAAGACCTTGTAGCAACTTCCAAAATGGAAATGGCATCTAGTCCTTTAAAGAAAGCCCCCAATGAAGCAAGAGACAGAAAATGGTAGACATTTACCATGAAAACCATGACAAAACACAATAGCTTTAGAAATCCAATACGGAATAGTTTGTTTGGAAACAGGTGAACCCACAGCTCTGGGATGAAAAGACACAAAGTTGATCTGACTTCTTTATAGATTTTGTTTTGTGCAGGTAAAATCTGAGTTGCCTATGTACATCTAAAGTATGTAAAATCCTTTTACTTCAGGATTAAGAAGAAGGGAAAAATGTGGGCAACTGAATGGATTGATTAAGAGACAAATAATTCACCACTTTTTGCATGAAAGAAGGGTTAAGTTCTCAAAGACGCCCTATCCCTGTAGAAGACCAAAAATGGAGGGGATGCCATCAAAGCCTGAATCTTAGAAACACTACTAGAAGAAGTCAAGGCTACCAGAAGCACTGTTTTCAAGTGCAAAACTTTAGAGGAGCAGAGGCCACAGGCTCAAAGGGAGCCAGGGTGACCTTCTCTAAGACATAGTTGAGATCCCAAGGAGGAGGTACAGGTTTCCTTGGAGGTTTGATATGCAGGATGCCTTTAAGAAAGAGTTTAACCTCCAGTCTGGAAGCTAATGGAGGCATTAATGGCAAACAAGGAGAAATAATGCAACAGTGGACTTTCACTGAGGAATATGACAGGCCACTTTTAAGCAATTCACACAAGTAAGAAAGGACTACTGGAATGTCCACAGATAGTGACGTTTGACTTCCTTTATGGCACCAGATAGAAAATCATTTTCCATTTGAACACACAAGATTTCCTAGTACTGGGTTTCCCGGCCTCCAGCAAAACCCTAAACATGTTCTGTGAGAAAAGGTGCCTAACAGGGATCAGAAGTTGATCACCCACAAGGTCAGCTGTAGAGTTGACAGATGTGGACGGATCAAGGATCCCTTGTCCTGTGCAAGTAGGTCCAACTGGTGAGGCAACTTGTAGTAATGGCCCTGGCTAATTGCAGAAGAGGGAACCAATGCTGTCTTGGTCAAAAGGGAGTCACCAGCAAGATTTTTAGTTTGTCCTGCTGAATTTTCAACAGGACTTTTTGAATGAGAGATAAGGGGGGAATGCATAAAGAAACAAAACATCCCGTTCCATGAGAAAGAGAGGGTGTCCACCTTTCAAGCCAGAGGATGAGGAACCCTGGCACAAAAGACAGGAAGTTGTCTGTTTTGAGGGGAGGCAAAGAGATCCAGATGTGGGGTACCCCACTGGTGAATTAGATCCAGGAACACATCCCTGTGGAGCATCCACTCATGGGATTGTGTCACTGATCTGCTTAATGCATCCACCACAGAGTTCTGAGCTGAGGGTAGGTACACAGCTTGCAGGGTTACTTTGTACTGGATAGCCAATTCCCATGGCTTGAAGGATAACCGGCAAAGTAGGTAAAATTTGGTGCCCCCTTGCTTGTTTATGCACCAGGGAACAGTGGTATTATCTGTACAAATCTTCAGAGGACCTGGTAAGAAAAGAGGATGAAATGTTTGCAAGGCCAGAATCAGAGAATCAATGATGTGCTCCCTCTGCTGAGAAGGGATCAAAGACCCTGAACCTTCCTGGAAGCAAAGGTTGCTCCCCAACCTATGTCTGAGGTGTCTGTGAAAAGCTGTTGCGAAGGCTGGGCTGGAAGAAGAGGAAGACCTGGATTCTGAGAGTGCTGCTGAATCCATCAATGGACCTCTGTTTTCAGGCAAGGGAGAAGAGGGACCAAGACATCTAAAGGACAAGCATGTTGAGACCATGTGGTCTTTAGAAACCACTGAAATTTCCTCACGTGTAGCTTTGTAAAATGCAGCATGGGAATTGTGGAGGTCATGAATCTGAGAAGTCTCAGAAATTCCCTGGCTGAAATAGAAGGAAGAGGCAGAAGGCCCTCCATGAAGCTCGTAAGAGAGAGAACCTTGTTTGTAGGGAGGTAAACCATCATCAGATCTGTTCTCAACTTGCACCCTAAGAAAATGAGATCCTGAGCTGGAGTCAGACTGGATATTTTGAAATTTATTGTAAACCCTAAGCCTTGAAGAAAATGAATGGCTTGCACAAGGTTTTAATTCAATTGATCTGAATTGTTGGCCAGAAAAAAAGGTCATCTAAATAGGGGTAAACTTGAACCCCTTGGACCCTCAGGAAGGCAATGATCGGAGCCAGGAATTTTGTGAATACCCCCTGGGGCAATGGAAAAACCAAAATGCGAGGCAGAAAACTGAAAGTGCAAAGAACCCACCAAGAAATGTAAGAATTTCCTGTACTAAGGGTGAATGGGAATATGCAGGTAAGCATCTTTGAGATCCAGAGAATCCATGAAGGACTGAGGAGATATTAGGGGAAAAACAGTTTGTAGTGACAACATTCGAAAGGAAGGCACTTCCGGGAAAGAGCTTAAGTGGGAGAGATGTATAATGGGTCTCCACGAACATCCTTTCTTGGAACTAGAAACATTCTGAAGTAAAACCCCTTTCCTCTTTGTTCCAGAGAAACAATCTGAATGGTGCCTTGAGAAAGAAGTTGAGCTAATAGCAAAGGGAACAGATGAAGTTGACAAGAAGGGGGCTGAGGAATCCCCAGGAAAGGAGGGAAAGTCTTCCAAGTCATAAATTACCCTTTATAGATGACAGAAAAAAAACTCAGGAGTCCTGAGTGATCTCCATCCAGGCTGGAAAGGAAAGAGAAAGAGAAAAAAAGAGGTGTGTGTGTGACATGGAAGAAGGTAGTGGTTGTCACAGAGTTGGATTTGGCCTGAAAGGCCTACTGAGAGGAAGGAACAGGAGAAGCAGATTTTGACTGAGGAGGTCTCCTAGAAGACTTCTTAGACATAGTACCAGAAGTAGAAGCAGATGAAGATCGAGCAGGCCTCCTAACAAAGGATGTCTTCACAGGAAAATTCCTAATAAATTTGGGAACTGGTGAGACAAGCGTTTCAAATCTTGGGAGTTCTTTACCTTTTTGCTGCAAAGATTTAGAGAGTTCTGCAGCAGCTGAACCAAAAAGGTCAGACTTATCTAGAGGAGCATCAAGTAACTTGGCCTTTATGTCATCAGGTAAAGACGGAAGCCTCATCCAAGAATATCTTCTAAGGACAGATGCAAAAGCCGCAGCCCCGGAAGATGCCTCCACAGCATCACTTAGCTGCACTTAATTGAATGCCTAGCTACCCGAGAAGATGCAAACAAAAGAGAAAGAATGTGAGATTTAACCTCAGAGTCTGGTGGCTGGGCCAAGGCCTGAGATGCCCGAGAAAGCAAAGCCAAAGAATACCTGGACATGTGTGTCTGTATTAATGGCTCTAATAGCCAAGGTGGACGAAGTGTAAACCTTCTTACCCAATCTCTCAAAAATCTTGCTTTTTTATCAGAGGGAAAAAGCTTAGCAAAAGGAAATAAGTGAGAAAATGTATCAGAGACAATGGAGACCACAGCTGGGTCAGCTGAAGGGCATTTATAGAGAAACTTACAGTCATCAGGAACTTTATAAAATCTATCAGGTCTCTTGGGAGCAGAAGCCTGGGAATCAGGGGTTTTATAAGAGGATGCAAAAGCATCCAGGAAAGCTGGAAAAACAGGAGGAACAGCAAATGGTGCAGGGAACTCCATTTGAAGCAGAAGATAATAATGCTTTTGATCTTATGAAATCTGGGAACAATCCTATTTGAAAAATTCCTGTATTTTAATAGTTTCCGCAAACTAAAATTCTTCCATAGGAGAATCTTCCCCATTAGAGTCCTCCTCAGGAGAAGCATATTCCAAAGGGGAAGTAATATGAGTGGAATATGCAAGGGAGGCTTCATAAGAAGAGGAATCCTCAGATTCAGAGGAAAGAACCTGGGACTCAGTAGCCTGCACAGAGGAAAAAGCCTGAGGCCCAGAGGCCTGCACAGGAGAAGAAGTGAATAGGAATAGGGAGAGAAGAGGAAGGCCTCAAAGTCTTCAAGGCCTTAATAAGACCCTGTGAGAAAGCATCCCAATCTGACTAGGGAGTGGAAGGGACTTTTGGATGTTTGATCTTTTGCTTCTTTTTAACATGCGTTTCAGAGAGAGAAAACAAGGAAGAGGAGCTGGACATAGGCCTAACGTCCAGTTGACCCCTAGACGGAATGATGGAAGCATCACTAGAGTCCTCCAGCAAAACCACTGCAGTTCCCCCCATGTCGCCCAAAATGGACACCTGCATGATCTTAGACATGTTAGGATCCGCACCCTTGGCGGCTTCCTCAGAGGTACCAGCCGAAGAAATGGACCTGATCTCCAAACATATCACTGGGTCTTCACTGATCTCGAGGGGAATATTTGAGGTGGAAGGAGCAGCTGAAGAGAATTTAGGCTTACTCATCTTCCTCTTTAAACTTGGCTCAGCCAAAGGACTCGCGGAACCCTCCATCGTGTCTCTAGCCAAACATTTCAGACGTTGGTTCTCGAGATAATGGCTAGGCTCTGTTTTTTCAGTTAATGCTTGTTACAATTCTTGAATAGCCAGTGATAAGTGGGGTTAGTTCACTTCATTGTTATTCGGTTTCTGCCTTATATAAGTGGTACATTTTGGATTATTTTCTGCTTAAACTCTGAGCTTTGGCCAGCTAAGACCTACATGAAATCAAATCAACTGGACGTAGAAGTGAATTTAAATAAATCTTTATCTGCACTTTTTTCAGTTAATACAGCATTTAAATTTATTTATTTGTGTTGCATTGAATACTGTCTAGCTGGAGGTTGTGGCTCAGTTTTTTCAGTTAATGCTTGTTAGAATTTTTGAATAGCCAGTGATAAGTGGGGGTAGTTCACTTCATTGTTATTCGGTTTCTGCCTTATATAAGTGGCACATTTTGGATTATTTTCTGCTTAAACTCTGAGCTTTGGCCAGCTAAGACCTACATGAAATCAAATCAACTGGACGTATAAGTGAATTTAAGAAAATTTTTATCTGCACTTTTTTCAAATAATAGAGCATTTAAATTGATTTATTTGTGTTGCATTGAATACTATCTAGCTGGAAGTTGTGGCTGTGTTTTTTCAGTTAGTTCCCCACTCACCCTCCCTGCTTTTGTTTTGGTGTTAATCTTGGTGGCTTTGAAACTGCCCTCCCCTCTTGTAAATTTGCATTTGGATACTCCTTCTGGGCCCATCTCATTTGCTCACTAAAAAAAAATTGCACTTTTTTCATCTGCTTTTACTGTATTTGTGTTTCTTCCTACTTTATTTTGCTTTTGCGTCATCTTAAAAGTACTAAACTGTATTTATTACTGCTTGGTGTAACTATCATTCTAAGCCTTTTGGTTTAACTACTTGGGCTTCAGACCAGTTTTACATTAAGAACGTTTGTGGTCTGCACTGCTGAGGCAGGACAGGTAGCTTACATCCTTCTAAGTTGGGAACTGCTGATTGAAGGCTCAGTGTCTATTATTCTAAAAGTGTATTAGTTCTGGTTTAAATACTTGGGCTACAGGCCAGTTATTTTACATTACGAAGGTTCGTGGTCTGCACTGTTGTGGGAGGAGAGGCTGGACTCTGCCCTTCTGAGCTGGGAATTTCTGGTTAAAGGCTTATAGTGCCTGCATATTTGAACTGTTTCTTAATGAAACTGGTGCGCCTTGTTTGCTGTAGCATACACTTGATCCAGGCATGCTGAATCTAGCTTTGTTTGTATAACTTGAGCACTAATCCAGGCTTTCTTTTTTGGAGAAGGTTCCCCTGCACCCCAGTGGCAGGAGTGTGCAGTTAGAACTTGTCTGACTGAAGACTACAGGAACAGGGCTCAATTTTGAGATTTTTTTACTGGTTAATTGGGTAATTTGTTTAAAAGCCTTTTCTGATTTGCTGGTTCATAGGTTCATAGGTTCATACTAGGCTATCTGCCCTAGGGCATTTATAAGCCTAGCCAGAGTGTGTATGGCTTTCGCCACCCATTTTAAATTAATTTTGCTATGCCCTTTTTCGAGGTTAGTATACTGTGCCTCTGTCTAACAGTGACACAGAAGTGATACCCGGGGTAAACCTACGATCTCCCATCCACTCATCAAGATTCCTCTTGAAGAGAGTCAATGAGGGACTCTGCCTAACCTGGACTGGGATTTTATTCCAGAGTGAAGAGAGCCTCTGGGTTATGAATCTGTCCCTCCAGCATGTCCTATTTATTTCAGTGCTGAGGTTCAAGTCCCTCGAGCGTAGCTCGATGGGATTTGGATTTTCTGAGGTGCAGCATGTCCATTAATTCCGGGTTGGACATGGCTTTATACGTCAGGCACAGATCACCTCTGAGCAGGCGGTATGCCACTGAGTAGAGCTGGAGTTTCTTTAACCGGCAGCATGGCATCTGTTTGAGCCTTGATCCTCTTGGTGAGGTACTTTTGGGGTCTTTCCAGTTGCTGCAGGTGTCTGGTAAGGTACATCCCAAAAGGGGCATTGTACTCAATTATGGGCCTGATGAGGGATGAGTAAAGAGGCACGATGACCTCCCCTGATCTAGATGTGAATTCCTTCATGATTAGGTGGGCTATATAAAATGTTTTTCTAACCACTTTGGCCACGTGGTTGTCAAATGAGAGATTGCTATCAACTTGGGTCCCCAGGTCCCTAATTACTTCTTCTGTACTTAATGGATTACCAACTATGTGGTAATTTGTGGGCACTTTGTTTTTGCCAAAGGGGATGACTATACACTTTTTGGCATTTAGCTTGAGGCCATGGCTCTGGCACCAGTTGTCTGTTTCTATGAGGCCCTTTTGGAGGATGCTTGTGTCGGCTGGGAAGTCTATTATGGCGCCCAGTTTGCAGTTATCTGCGAACTTGGTCAGCCACAGTCCTTCCATGTTGGCCTGTACCTCCAAGAAATGTATACCGAACAAGAGAGGTCCCAAGACTGAGCCTTGTGGGACGCCACTTGTAACTGGTTTGGAGTCTGACATGGCTCCAGCTATTCTAACCATGTGGGTTCTGTCCTTGAGCCAGTTTGCAACCCATCTAGTGACATAGGGGTTTATATTTAAGCTGGTGAGCTTATCTATAATGCCCGAGTGGGGTATTGTATCGAAGGCTTTTGCGAGGTCCAGGTAGGCTGTGTGGACCACCTTCCCCTTGTCAATGGCCTTGGTGACTGTTTCAAAGAAATCGACCAGGTTTAAGAGGCAGGATCTGCCCTTAACAAAGCCGAACTGGGTAGGATCCAGTGTCTGTAGGCCCCCAATATCTTTATTTATGAGGTCCATGATGATCCTTTCCATAGCTTTGCAGACTAAGCTAGTCAGGCTTATGGGTGGATAGTTTCCAGGATCTGTTGAGGCACCACCTTTATGGAGAGGGACCACTGTTGCTGTACACCACTCTTTGGGCACATATCCTGTAGTAAGGCTGAGATTGAACAGTAGTTTTATGTTTGGGTATAGCTCTTCTTGGAGTTCATGTAGGACGCAGCCCGGGACACCGTCTGGTCCCATTGATGCTGTGTTTTTTGCTTTGGAGAGGGCGGCTCTTACCTGAGCATCTGAGATGTCAGGGGGGCAGCACTCTGCTGGGATAGATATTTGCCCTTTTGGTGGGGGGGGGGGGGGTTGCACTAAACCTGTCAGCTAGGATGTTGGCAATGTCTGTGGGTTCAGTGTATTTTTTGTCATTTTGGACTAATTCTGAGCATATCTGGGAATTACTACCCAGGTTCCTAACATAACTAAAGAAAGCCTTGCGATTATCCTTAGTGTCCTGTGCAATTTTTCTCTCAAAGCTGGCCTTAGACAATTTTATGAGTGCCCGTAGTTTTTTGCTAATACTGATCAGTGATGCCTTCCCTTTTTGGGATTTTGCGCTATCATTTAGTAGCTTCCTCCTTCTATTGTATAGTTTGTTTATGGCTGGGGTCCACCAGACAGGACGTCTGCCTTTGGAGGATTGGTTTTATTCGGGATCGCATGATCCATGCATTCCTGAAGGTGTTCATAGAATGCGTTTATAAAGGATTTTGTGGTCTGGGCTGTATTATCCACAGGCCCGGGGGCTTTGAAGGATTCCACCTCAGTTTTGAGGAGTGTGAAATTTCCTTTAGAGAAGTTTTTCACTGTGGTTTTCTGGGCATGGGGTGGGGTCGGGATGTGAATACCCAGTGAGATTAGTTTATGGTCTGATCTTACCAGTGAGGGATACACTTCTGGTCTGGAGCATAGAGTCCCCATGTTGGTGATGATCAGGTCCAGTAAGTTTTCCCCTCTTGTGGGAGTGGTAACAAGTTGTTCCATAGCATTTGAGTTTATAAATTCTAGGAACCTTTGGGCTAGGGTGTTGGAGCTAGAGTAATGCTCCCAGTCTATGGTTGGGTAGTTGAAGTCACCCAATATAATGGTGTTTGGAGAGACCTTCATATTTTCCAGTTTTCACAGGAAGGCCGAGTGGGGTTCCTGGGTTTGGGAGGGTGGTCTGTAGCAGGCTATAAACTGGAAGGCAGTTTTACCCACTGTTAGTTGCACATGGATAGTCTCTGATGCTTCGTGCTGTGCCACCAACCTGGAGGTGTGGGTATCTTTGACGAATATTGATACTCCCCCTCCTTTTGTGGTTCGGTCCAAGTTTTGGGGCCGAAAAGCATGGTATGAGGTATAACCTGGTAGTGCTGTGGTGCTCTCGAGAGCCTTGAACCAGGTTTCTGTTACTGCACAGATATCGATGTTCTCCATGATAAGAAGAGTTTCCAGTGCGTGCATCTTGAGGTTTAGACTTCTGGCGTTGAGTAGCATTACTCAGTTTCTTATCCCTTGTGATACCTATGGAGGTGGGTTTGTCTTTTGAGCCTTGCCTAAAAAAGGCACTATGGGGGTAGCAAGAGCCTTTGCCAATATCCGAAAGCCCAGGGGTGACAGGTGCAAGCCGTCCCTAGCGAAGCATCGTGGCTTGTCGAGCATGTCATCCCAGGCTGACAGGCATTGGATCCCCTTTGAATGACACCAATACTTAAGCCAATTGTTGAAATTTATAATCTTGTCTTCATACTGTGGCATCATTCTTGGTGAGGGTAAGATGCTACTCAAGGTCAGGGTCATACCGGCCTGGGTTACATGCTCAGAGAGCTCCTCTATGTCTCTTTTCATGTAGTCCAGAGAGGTACGTCTCAGGTCATTCACACCAGCATGGACAATGACTGAGTCATATTTGTACTTGCCTTGGAGTGACCTGAGTGCTTGTGTTATGTGGCGGATCCTAGCACCCATTAGGCAGCTCACCGTGACCTTCTCCTTGTTCAGCCTAGTGAGCGGGACGTCAGTGTGCCTGATGATAGAGTCACCTATTACAAGTGTATCAGGTGTGTTGTTTAGCCTTAAGGGCTGTGACTGTTCGGCAAACTGGCTTTGTGAGCTATGTGTTGCACATGTTTTGTTTTGGGGTAGCGGTTGCTTGGCTGTCTGCTTTGGAGGTCTCTGCTGCTTAGGCAGATTTTTATTTAGAGCCTCCAAGTATGTTTTTGTTTGTTTATGTGTTTGGTTTGCTGTCGTGGTAGGTCTATGTGAGACTGGAATTGTAGTGAGTGTGGTTTCCTTCTTCTCCTGACTGGTTATGCCAGTACTGAGTTGAGAGAGCTTAGCCTCCAGTTTGGCTATATGGTTGCATCTCTCACATGTGTTGGAATTTGTTGGGAGGAGGAGAGGGTTGTCTGTGTACATTAGGCAGTTGTAACATTGCCTCAAGATTCCCAGGTTCACCAGCTGGACTGGAGAGGAGATTGACAACTGACCTTTGGACATGCTAGAGTAGTATTGGGAATTCCTTTATAATTGAAAAAAAGGGCCAATGGGGAACAAGTTACTCAAGGGGAGTTTGTGAGGGTGTAGTGCTTTTAATTTTTTAGTGTTTTTTGTAGTCATCTAAAGCTGTTTTAAGTGTATTTTTACTGTTTTTGCCTTATCTTTTCAAAAACATTTTTCATTGTTTCCCACCTTTCTAAGCTGGCATAGTCCAATTTTCAGGCTAGTGCTGAATTCAGGGCTGTGTTAGAATTTTCTGAGTTGCCCATACTTTACTTGGATAGAGGGAGGTTTCACTGTTCACTTGTGAGAGAGGGAGCTTTGAGCAGCCATCTGTCCCTGGAGGAGTGGTTCCAGCCTAGAAGTTAGTAGTTTATAGGCCATTTTGGGCTAATTTCTATCTCTTTCATTTCCCTGCTGTAAAAAAACGCATATGCATGATTTTGCACATCCGGGCAGCACCGGTTAGCTAGGGCTAAATTTATCCCAGCTCCACCAATTCTACTCTTCAGTTTTTCCCTTGAAAGTAGTCTAGCTCTCAACTAAAGCACTTAAAAAGCATCCTACAGTCCAGCACTTGCTCAGACCTAATAGCAACCACTAATATACCCAGACACTTGATTGCCCAGCAGGGCAAGGCTCATTATTCACCCCTCACCAACCAAGTGACTAAGCAGCTCACCCTACTATTCAGGCATGAGCAAAGGGCAATTTCAGGTATACTCCCCAGTCCAGCTGGTAAACCTGGGTATCCTGAGGCAATGTTACAATTGCCTCATGTACACAGACAACCCTCTCCTCCTACCACAAAACATTAACATATGCAAGAGATGCAATTATATAGCTAAATTGGAGGCTAAGCTCTCTCCACCCAAGACTGGAACAGGCAGTCATGAGGAGAAGGTTAACACTTACACCACACCTCCAGCCTCACATAGACATTCTAAACAAGCATTGGCAAAAAATACACATAAATACACAAAATCATACTCGAAGGCACTAAATAAAAACCTGCAAAAGCATCACAGGCCTCCAAAAGCAGACACCCAAAAAACCTGCACCTCCCGTCACAAACCAGACAACACATAAAACACAAAATCAGTGTGCCACACAACCACAGCCCTTAAGGTGAAATAACATATCTATCACACTAGTAATAGGCGACTCTATAGTCAGGCACACTGACGTCACACTCACTAGGCTGGACAAGGAGAAGGTAACTGTTAGCTGCCTGTCGGGAGCCAGAATCCGCCACATAACACAAGCACTCAGGTCACTCCAGAACAAGTACAAATATGACTCTGTCATTGTTCATGTTGGTGTAAATGACCCGAGACGTACCTCCCTGGACTACATGAAGAGAGACATGGAAGAGCTCTCTGATCATGTAGCCCAGGCAGGTATGACCCTGACCCTGAGTAGCATCCTGCCCTCACCAAGAATGATACCGCAGTATAAAGAAAAAAATGATCAATTTCAACAATTGACTAAGCTTCTGGTGTTATTCAAAGGGGATCCAGTGTCTGTCAGCCTGGGACGACATGCTCAACAGGCCTCGTTGCTTCGCAAGAGACGGCTTGCACCTGTCAACCCTAAGCTTTCGAATAATGGCCAAGGCTCTTGCTGCCCCCATAGTGCCTTTTTTAGGCAAGGCTCAAAAGTCAAACCCACCTTCGTAAACAGCGCAAATAAAATAATGAGGGTTATGCTACTCAACGCCAGGAGTTTAAATCTCAAAATGCATGCGCTCAAAGCACTCCTCAGTATGGAGAACATAGACATCTGTGCAGTAACTGAAACCTGGTTCAAGGCTCCACAGAGCACCCCAGCACTACCGGGCTACAACTCATACCACACATTTCAGCCATAGAACATGGACCAAAACACAAAATGAAGGGGTGTATCCATATTCATCAAGGATACCTACACCTCCAGGTTAGTGGCGCAGCATGATATCTCCGAGATCATCCATGTGCAACTAACATCAGGCAAATCTGCAATGCAAATTGTGGCCTGCTACAGATCACCCTCAATGACCCAGGACCACCACTCTGCCTTTCTGGAGACACTGGAAAACATAAAGGTCCTACCGAACACCCTGATACTGGGCAATTTCAATTACCCTACCGTTAACTGAGAAAACTACTCAAGTACAAACTCCCAGGTCCAGCGCTTTCTGGAATTTATCAACTCAAATGCCCTGGATCAGCTGGTAAACTCCCCTACCAGAGGTGAAAATATATTGGACCTGGTTCATCACCAACATGGGCGACAGGTGTTCCACACCGGAGGTCAACCCGTCACTGGTTAGATCAGACCATAAACTAATCACTCTGGATGTCCACACCACACCACCACCTCCAACCAAGGAAACCACAATGAAAAACTTTTCTATAGCAAACGTCACCTTACTTAAGAAAGAGGTGGTAAGTTCCACAGCCCCCACGCTAAAGGATAAGTGTCCAAGATGCAGGAACCTTTACAAATGCCCTCTATGAGCACTTACAAGGATGCATGGATCGTGCCATCCCTAGCAAAACCAAGATTCACTCCCCTAAGAGAAGGAAACCAGTCTGATGGACCCCTGCCATAAACAGGCTATACAACAGAAGGAGGAAACTAGTTCAGAAAAAAAAAAGCAAATCCCAAGAAGGAAAGACATCCCTGATCAGTATCAGTAAGAAACTGAGGTCCCTCATAAAATCCTCCAAGGCTAACTTTGAAAGAAAAATAGCCAAAGATTCGAAAGATAACCACAAAGCCTTCTTTAGCTATGTCAATAACCTAAGTGGCAACCTGCAGATATGCTCTGAGCTAGTGCAAAATAGCACAAAATATACTGAACCCACTGATATTGCCAACATCCTGGCAGATAGATTCAGTGCAAACTTCACCCCCCTCTCACCCCCAAAAGGGCCCACAACAATACCGGAAAAGTGTAGTGTCCCGGAAATCACAGACGCAGAGGTGAAAACAGCCCTTTCAAAAGCCAAAAGAACAGCGTCAATGGGGCCAGATGGTGTCCCAGGCTGCGTCTTGCACGACCTACAGAATGAACTAACCCTCCACCTAAACACACTGTTCAACCTCAGCCTCTCCATAGGCTACGTGCCCATAGAATGGCATACAGTAACGATTATTCCGCTCCACAAAGGAGGGGCCAAAACTGACCCTGGTAACTATCGCCCCATAAGCCTGACTAGCCTGGTCTGCAAGGCTATGGAGCGTATCATCATGGAACTCATTAACAAAGACACTGGTAACATCCAAACACTTGACCCGACCCAGTTTGGCTTTATTAATGGCAGATCATGCCTACTAAACCTGGTTGACTTCTTCGAGACCGTCACCAAGGCCATAGATGAGGGGAAGGTAGTTCACACAGCCTACCTTGACCTTGCCAAGGCTTCTAACACCATTCTCCACTTGGGAATTATAAAAAAACTCACCAGCCTGAAGATAAACCCCTACGTCACGAGATGAGTAGCCAACTTGCTTACAGACAGAACACATGGTAAGAATAGCAGGTTCCAGGTCAGACTCTAAACCAGTCACAAGTGGTGTCCCACAAGGCTCGGTCCTGGGACCCCTACTGTTCGGCATATACTTCTCAGAAGTACAGGCAAACACAGGAGGGCTATGGCTAACCAAGTTCGCTGATGACTGCAAACTGGGAGCCATAATTGACTCTCTGGCTGACACGGACATTCTCCAAAAGGACCTTACTGAGACGGACACCTGGTGTCGAAGTCATGGTCTCAAGCTAACTGCCAAAAAATGCATAGTCATCCCGTTTGGGAAAAACGGAACACCCATGAATTACCACATAGGTGGCAGCCGCCTTAATACAGAAGGGGTAATAAGAGATCTGGGGACCCAGGTAGATAGCAATCTCTCTTTTGACAATCATATTGCCAAAGTAGTTAGGAAATCCTTCTATGTAGCCCATCTAATTACTAAAGGGTTCACATCTAGAAATAAAGAGGTTATAGTGCCCCTCTACTCTTCACTCATCAGACCCATCATAGAGCACAATGCCCCGTTTGGGATGTACCTCACAAGACACTTCCAACAGCTGGAAAGACCACAAAAGTACCTCACCAAGAGGATTACTGGCCTCAAACATATGTCCTATGCAGCCCGACTGGAAAAACTCCAGCTGTACTCAGTGGCATATAGCTTACTCAGAGGTGAGCTCTGCCTGACTTACAAAACCATGTCCAACTCAGAATTGACAGACATGCTCCACCTAAAGAAATTCAAGTCACTGCGAGCCACTCACTCTAGTGAGCTAAACCTCGCCACAACAATAAACAGAACATGCTGGAGGGATAGATTCCTGTCACAGAGACTCCCCATGCTTTAGAACAAAATTCCTAACTACATTAGGCAGAGCCCCTCACTAACACTCTTCAAGAGAAACCTTGACAAGTGAATGGATAACAGAAAATACAGCCCTGGGATCACTTCATTGGCTCTTCTTGACAGAGGCTCAGTTAATTAATCAATGGGGCGGCGAAAGCTGACACACTCTGGCTAGGCTTATAAATGCCCTCTGGCAGATAGCCTAGTACCGACCTATGAACAAAAAGAGACAAAGGTTGTGACTATCTTTATGTTGAATATACCTTCCACACCTGTGCTTACCATTCCTGGATGACATGAACAGCAGCAAATGGCATAGCAATAAAATAAATCCCCAGTGGGGTACTTATCTGAAGCTGCAGACAATACAGAGAGAATCAGACTGCAGACAGTATGCAAGAGTCAACCTTCTGAATAGCAGCGGAAATGTTCTGAGGATGGTACATGTGGACGTCCCTTTTATAGCCGACATTGTTAGAGCCTATATGTGATGTCCCTCATACTGGCAGTGGCTGTAAGCTTCTGTATAGAGGCCGGACATCGGGTCAATAGGTGGAACACAGCCCATATGTAAAGTGTACTGCAACACTGAATAGGAGGACATCTCTCTTTTCTTGGTATTTACAATTCTGCTCTCCAGACCAGAAGCCACAACCTCTGGCTAACCAAGTCTGCAGCTGACTGTAAACTGATAGTTACTGTCAAATCTCCCTCTAAAACACAGCCCTCTCACCAAGAACTCACACTTGTGAATAACTCATGTACGGACAACGGACTCAAAGTAAAAGCACAAAACTTGTTACATCATCACATTTGGTAGATAACCCCCCTCTTCTCTGCCACAGTACAGACAATGTCCCACTACAAAATGAAAATGTAGCTGGGAACCTTGGAACTTGGGTTGATAATTTCCTCTCTTTCGATCATCATTTAACAGTAGTTAGAAAACCTCCCTACCTAGTGCACTTGATTGCCAACGGAGTATCATCTACAGCAAAGAGGCCATCATTCCATTATATCTAGCACTGAAAAGGCCAAGTATTGAGTACAACCCCCCCTCCCGGGCATACCTCACTAGATATATTAAACAACTAGAAAGACCCCAATTGTCCGTAACTAAGAAAATCACAGGCTTAAAAACCCTGAACTACTACAAGACGTATGAGGCATTGTCCATCTATTCAGTAACTATAGACTCCTGAGGGAAGAGCTATGCCTTTGCACTGTTACATACCCATTTGCCCTAGATCTCCACAAGTCTAATAGTTCCACAAATACCAGAACCAAAGACAAACATTCACCAGCAGATAAATAAAATGCGATAAAGGGAGGGAGAGCGAGATTCATTAAAAAGCATCTTCCCCACCTATGGAATAGATCACCATGGCAGGTTAAACAGTGTAATACATTATCATCTTTCAAACAAAAACTGGATGATTGGATGGGTTCACACAAATCTGCCGTGTTTGCATGGCTTAGCCCTCCTGAAGAAAGGGGGTACAGCATGGGGGTGGTACGGGCAATACATAATTTGTTGCAAGGCTCAATTACTTTGAAATTCATATGAGTGCAATTAATCCTGGCTGCAGAAGATAAACCAAAGGGCAAAATCCCAGTTCTAGGAATGGTGACTGCCTTGGTGGCCTAGTGATGTGGGTGGGCAGCTTGGATCTCTAGCTTCGTTTTGCAGAGGTCCTCAAGAACAAGGGAATACTGCCCTCACCCTTGGTAATTTTGAAACTGGCATTAAAACCAGGGGCCCACAGGGGGTCATCCAGACAATTGAATGTTTTTGGTTCAACAGGATGGTCTATCAATCAAGTTCATAACAGTTTCCAGAGGGACAACACCCATAGAACTCAGTCAAAGTAGGCACTGGGATCATGGATTGCCAAAGCATTCAACAAACCCAGTGCCCTGCCATCCACAAGGGTTGCTGGACTCTGAATGAAGGTCACTGACTTGCTCATATTCACAACGGCACTTCTCAAATGCCTTGAGATTTTTTTTTTCTAGAAGGCATTGGTAGAAGATCTGGCCAAAACCATAGGAGTCCTGAATAATGCATCCAGAGATTTGCTCTCCAAATGTATGGTCTTCTTACTGAACTTTAGGCACAAACAACAAGCAATGTTGCTCCCCATCTCCAGGCTAAATGCACACTATATATGAAAAATCCTGGTGTAAAATTTGTTTTCCACAGGTAATCCAATTATTTTACCACTGACATCTATTATCCCGGACACCCACAAAACTCCTATAACTGTAAGAATGCAGAAAAGAAATGCAATGTTTTCCTCAATGGGGTACTTATCTACCTACTCTGGAAGACAGGCCAAACTGACACATGACTTGAAGAGATATGTATTGATGCGCTCATAAAATGTGGAGATGAAGAACTAAAGATGGTGCAGGCAGACATCCCTTTTATACCACAGACATGCTGACGTCTACTTGGGAAGCCATCTGTGGGCCCAGTGGGGAAAAGGTGCTGTGTACTAATCTCCCTTCAATGAAAATGTTTGCAGAAAACGTAAAAGCATATGAAGACCTGTGGATATGTCTGCTCTCTTCAACTCCCCAGGAAAAAATCAAGAAATAAAAGAAAATATGTCAATATCACTTGTTTTCTCGACAAGTGAAGTCAAGAATGGAGGTTATAGAACATGCCAAAACATTAAAAGGTGTGATATTTCTTCAGCTACAAGTAGTACTCAATCACTGCAGATTTGACCACTGTGTTACAACACAAGTCTACATCCCCCAAATTCACTAGAGAAAGGAGGAAGGTAATCGTTTAACTTTATGTGCAAAAATGTGCAAGCCCTTTCAAATCATCCAAATAATTGTGACTTTAAAAATTACCATATTAAGAAGCAGAGCTGTAAGGTGCTGTAAGCTCCCTGCAAATGTCCATTATCTATCTTATGATCACACAGTCCTGTGCATTCCATACAAACCATTCGACATTTTGGGAAACCCCCTTAAAAGCAAATTTATGTTAATGTAATACTGGGGGAAGGGACCCTGTATGCTGGCCAGCTGCATGACAGCTCAAATTTACTTGGTTTGTTACATGGATACGCAGGCTGCGCCATGGATCCTTTCCAGGTATGACTCCAGGTCACAAGGCAGTACACAGCTAAGATAAGAATGTTCAAAATATAGAAAATAAAATCAACAAATTCCCTGTGAGGAAGATATTC
The DNA here is from genome assembly GCF_019279795.1 of Protopterus annectens. Classification (NCBI taxonomy): domain Eukaryota; kingdom Metazoa; phylum Chordata; order Ceratodontiformes; family Protopteridae; genus Protopterus; species Protopterus annectens. Next base: position 314,849,103 of record NC_056741.1, read on the forward strand.
ACATGATCGGAATCAAAACAGTCAAAGTTTTGTATAGGAAAAAAATACAGAAATTCATAAAACTCAAAAGGAAATAATTTTATATTGAACTACACTACTAGCTGAAAAAAAACAAAACTAGGTAAAATACAAGTGACAGTTATAAACAATCTTGATACTTTCGATAAAGCAAACTGTTTCACTAAAGCCCCATATTTATCACCTGTGGAGCAGACTCTAATCAAAAGTTGAAACAGTTCATCTGTGTTGTATATGAACACAAACTACAACCTTAACACCGTTTTTGCAATATGTTTTAATCAACCCAGTAGTACCAGAAAATATGACAGGAGGAAACAGGAATAAAGAAAAAAGACGGGAGGAGAACAGGGCAAGTAGAACTTAAAAGAAGCTTAGAAGAAAGAAAGAGAAGGTAGATTTGCATAGTGAAACTCGCAGTAATAAATCCTGGCAGATAGACAGGTAGATTTTTATGTTAAATCATTGCATACTAGAATGCCAATTACTTATTACTTCTCAGCTCAAATTAATGCACATTTTCTTTATTATTACAAGTATTTTGTTGATACTTTAGCTGTACTAGTAAAATGCAGTAACACTTGATTGTCCTTTTTTAAAATATTAAACAAAATAAACTTGAAATTAAAATGCAGCAAAAAGGAGTTATCTCATGATATGACAGAGTGGCAGTAGTGTGTGTTTGTGTACAAACTTGGGAAGAAAATAGATGAAAGAATGTGGGATGCAGAATAAAAGGAGACTATATTAATAAATAAGATTCAGGATAAGGCAACTGATGGCCTTTTAACAAAGTGCTGCTATTCTTTTGTCAAGCACATTCAGTAGTAGCTGTTCTTGTTGTAAATTCTTAACTATAACTAAACAAAGCTCCATCTTTTTATAATTTCTCCAAAAAGTTTGGGTTTCTAATACCATGACAGGAATGGACACCACTCCTAAATCCGGGTACAATTCAAGTTCATGAGATTAATATTGTTTTGGTCTTTGAATGTTAGCCAAAAGTGCTCTATATCTGCATTGATTGTACCCAGAACTGCCTCCTCCTGCAGTTCAAATGGAGTTAAAACGTTAGATAGCATATTTAAGTACACTTGTAAATTATTTGTTTTATTAATCTCGTTGCTACTATTACTAATGGAACTGGATATCTTTATTCCACAATGCTCTCGTTTCTGCTTAAAATTCCTGGTACTTTAAAACTGTGCGTCTCTCAGTATGTAAAAAACTATAATTGGGCGTAGATTTCAGTGATTAATGCTACTTTTGTCTTTTAATTCTTAGACTACTATTATCTAGTTTTTACATCTATTTTTGACCTGTCTGTACTGTGTGAACCCATGTGATACAAACTTCATCAACATTAATAATGCTGTGTGGTTCATATTTCCAATTCTTAGCTTGTTCTGGGTGGCAGAAAATATGTGATATTTGTCAGTTTGCTGCACTAAGCTAACTGCTTAGAAGAGCCCTCTAACTAGTCATGCCTGCTCTTTGTGATACAGGTGAGTTTGAGGGAAGAGTAAGAAGGTGGTCAGAGTTTGTCAATACAGCCTAAAGATTGAGGCTCACACAGAGAGTTAATACTTGTTTAAACGCAGTTTCATTCCACGTTTTGATTCTGTGGAATAAAGTGGTATAACATTTTGTAATGAATGCATATTATCAATGCTGATAAACTTTTCTTTTAAAGGTCGTAAACAATTCACTCCAACCATGTACAGCACCTCTTCCAAGTTCTTAATCAAGAAAACATCAAATGCTTGAAAGTAAGGAGATGCACTGTAGCTTCTCATAAACGTACTATAAAGTACAGAAACTACAACATTTGGTTCATATCTGTAGGACATACAGTCTCTGTAAGTTTTCAAACTAAAATATCATTTCACCGAGTTCCTTAACAAATACATTCATATATACGCTAAAACTCCATACACCAACAAAGTCACAGCTGTACCTCAATGACATGCCGGTACACCACTGGTACACCACTACCAAATACCAGCCAGATATTTGCACTTCAAGAACAAAGGAGGCAATATATCTTTAAAGTAACAGAGCATTAAAATATCTCTGCATGAAGGGGAATTTATGTTTGTGAAGGAACAGTAATGTTTTTGTCACTAAACTACTTCTCTTTACCAACTCTGCATTGCATCATGTGATTTATGAGCAGCAAATCAAATTTACCCGGATACTACCCAAAAATGGTCACGTCTGACTACTACCACAGAGAATGGTGCAATACATAATTACCATATGCAAGTCAGTCACTTATTTTTTTCAGAATTGTAAATCGCATAAATGGCCAGTGTCATTTTAATCAAACATATTTCTATACATACGCAATATTGCATCATCTACCAGTTCTTTATGCAAAGTATGCAATGGATGCACAAGTTACTTTTGTGCATATTTACAGCCTTGAAGGACTGGTTGCTCAGCCCTAAGAATAACGGTTTCTCTCACTTGCATGTGCACACACTTACTTCAGAATGAGTGCCATTTTTGTAATTACTGACAAGAATTTACTAAGACTGTATAAAAGGTGAAGCATATTACTATGATGACTAAGAATTTACCGTGACAGAGCAAAAAGCCCAGTAAGGAGTGGCAGAACCTTCAGCAGTTCCTGTGGCAGGAAGGTGGACAAGACTGCTAAATTGAAAAAATACAACACAAAATGTTGAACAGAGTCTGCCACATAAAGTCGATGGAGCTCTACCTCCCGTTTCAATTCGGCAAATGGATCAATAGAAGAAGAACAGACACGAGATATTCCATAGACAATTATACCTGAAAGAAAGAGGAAAAAGTGTCAGTCTCTCCAAGTGAAGGCAACAAAGTTTTCTGGATACAGAAAAAAAAAAGACACTTGTTACAAACATAAGAGACATACAATTAAGCCTTTAAGATATACCAATTTCCCTACCCCAAGTTCTAAAAGGTATTAATCACTTTAGTGATACAGCACTCATTTTACACATGTAAGATCTGGAAAATACCAACTAAAATTCTTGCGTGACCCCTTATGTTTCTTTAAGTGACTTACCAAACATATTCAAGTCCTAAGAACCTGTCGCTATAGCAGGTGCATGACAACACTGTGAGGACTGCAAATGCAAGACTCTGAGAAACAAGACTGTAATGCGAATAGGAGGAATATATAATAAGTCACAGGTCAAAATATCTGAGGTGCAGCAATCTCAGAGTAACTATATATAATTAGAATGGGTATGGCATCACAGCCTACATGCTGGAGGGAAGGGTACAGGGCTCACATTTTTCAAAGGTGTGAAACATTCTGGGTTTTGCTGCACTTATGTTGCACACAGGAAATGTAAAAAAAAGAATACACAATCACGTATATACTATAAGAAAAAATGGCAACACTAATGCACTTTCTAGACATGTTACAAAATATGGGGATAGTCATGAATTTAGATTTGCTATACTTGAACAGTTAAAGGCGAGATACAGAGGAGGCAATACTAAAGCCATCTTGGGAGAAAGGGAAGTGAGATGGCAAATATTAACAGATGCCTGAACTACACCAGGACTAAATGACTATATAACAATCAAACCAATGTTGCAGCAATACACCTGATGAATAATGATATTTTATCACAGTTTAAATTCTCTAAGTAACCAATAGATATATTACAAATAAGGTGACATGGAGTAAAAAGTATAACGGTGTTTATTAGAGATGTCTGTTTTTACATTGTAATAACATTTAGCTTTGATTTATTATTTTTAAAATACTTAAGTATTTTAAGTACTTTTGCATATTATGCAGTATATATATATATTATATATATATATATATATATATATATATATGTGTATTATATAAACAGCAAGCATAGATGGTCAAATGCAAGTTTATAGAATTTTTACACTAGTAATATGTATTTGAAATATAACAAACGAACAAAGTATAAATATTACAACAATGCTTTTTTAGAATTAGCATGTTTAGGAATAGCTAGTATTATTGGTTGTGAAAGGTTTACTTGTAAAGTCATTGTTTTAGGAATAACATTAGGGTTTTTAAATTGTTTTTAAATATAGTGTATGTCTTTTTAAAGGAAAGATTTTTTAACAGAACAACCTTGGCCAATTTGGTGCCAAAAAGTGTATAAATAGAGTTAATTCATCAGTCAAGATTATTCTGAAGTAGTCCACATTGTAGTGGATGAAAGCGCTTAATCGAATGTGTTAATGAAGTTTTGCAACTTATGTTTTACTTTTCATTAAACTGGCAGTATTATTGTTTGCTGGACTTGTGCTTTCTACTAGCGTATCCGGACAATAGCGATTCTTGGTCGTTTCAACGCTATTATTTGGATTTTTAATACTCAGACTTCTAAATCTCATTTTACATACTGCATAGTTAAATTTTGTTTTTTTCTCTCCAAATTGTTATTCTCAGAGTATACGATGACCATCTATACATCTTCTTGCAAGCTGCCCTAAATCATCCCACCTCCCTCTTCAGCACCACTATTATACCCTGCTTTCTGTATGATATACTTCCTAACTACATATCCAAAATATAGTGGATATAAAAAAAGTGTATACACCCCTGTTAAAATGCCAGGTTTTTGTGATATATAAAAAATGAGACCACAATAAATCATTTCTAAACTTTTCCCACCTTTAATGTGACCTAACAATTCAATTGAAAAGCAAACAAATCTGTTAGGGGGAAATATAAAAAATGCACAATAAGCTGGTTGCATAAGTGTGCACACCCTTAAACTGATACTTTGTTGAAGCATCTTTTCATTTAATTACAGCAGTCTTCTTGGGTAAGAGTCTATCAGCATGGCACATCTGGACTTGGCAATATTTGCCCACTCTTCCTTGCAACAGCACTCCAACTCTGTCAGACTGCGAGGGCATCTCTTGTGCACAGCCCTCTTCAGGTCACCCCACAGATTTTCTATTGGATTTAGGTATGGGCTCTGTCTGGGCCATTACAACACTTTAATTTTCTTCTGGTGAAGACATTCTTTTGTTGATTTGGATGTATGCTTGAAGTCAATGCCGTGTTGAAAGGTGAAATTCCTCTTCATCTTCAGCTTTCTAGCATACTCCTGAAGGTTTTGGGCTAAAAGTGACTGGTATTTGGAACTGTTCATAATTCCCTCCACCTTGACTAAAGCCCCAGTTCCAGCTGAAGAAAAGCAACCCCAAAGCATGACACTGCCACCACCATGCTTCACTGTGGGGATGGTGTTCTTTTGGTGATGCAAAGTGTCATTTTTGCGCCAAACGTACCTTTTGGAATTGTGGCCAAAAAGTTCAGCCTTGGTCTCAGACCACAACACATTTTCCCACATGCTTTTGGGAGTCTTGATGTATTGTGTTGCAAATTTTAGCCAGGCCTGGATGTTTTTGTGTGTAAGAAAAGGCTTCAGTCTTGCAACCCTAACCCACAGTCCAGACATATGGAGAATATGGGAGATTGTCACATGTAGTACACAACCAGTACTTGCCAGAAATTCCTGCAGCTCCTTCAGTGTTGCTGTACGTCTCTTGGCAGACTCCCCGACCAGTTTTCATCTTGTCTTTTCATCAATTTTGGAGGGAAATCAAGTTCTTTGCAACATCACTGTTGCCCCATATTTTCTCCACTTTTTGATGACTGTCTTCAGTGTTCCATGGTATATCCAATACTATGGAAATTTTTTGTACCCTTCTCCTGACTGATACCTTTCAACAATGAGATCCCTTTGATACTTTGTAAGCTCTTTGCGAGCCATGGCTTTTGCTGTAGCAAGCAACTGAGTAAACGTCAGGAAAATCCTACTAGCACAGCTGAACCTTATTTGGGGTTAATCAGAGTTTCTTTAACTGATGGCAGGTGTGTACCAAGAAGACTGAATGCTGTAATTAAATCCAAAGGTGCTTCAACAAAGTATTAGTTTAAGGGTGTGCACACTTATGCAACCAGCTTATTGTACGTTGTTTATTTTTTATATTTTTTCCCCCTAACAGATTTGTTTTTCAATTGAATTGTACAGGTTATAAGTCATATTAAAGGTGGGAAAAGTTTTGAAATGATTTATTGTGGTCTCATTTTTTTTTACATCACAAAAACCTAGCATTTTAACAAGGGTGTGTTCACTTTTTTTATATCCACTGTACAGCTCCCTTTCACTATCAATAATACTGTCTTCTGTCCTTAATTTTGATCATATTTCCTATTTCATTCACTGTCATCTCTTCGAGTCTATAGTCCTTTATATATGTCACCTCCTTTGCTACCTCAATGACTATTTCACAACCCCACCGTACCCACATTTCTCGTCCTCATAAAAACTCTACTTGCCATTTACGATTTCACATTATTTAAATTGTCTGTCATTCCTCTACAAAGTAGTGTAAATGCTAGGTGTCCTTCTGCAGTACTTCATGTAAAGGTTGTGTGAATCTAAACTCATCATTTACTTAATCTTTTAATAACCACCAAAGTCCACAACCACTTCACCATGCAGTACTCCCTGAGATGATTACCATCATTCTGTTTCTTGTCATGTAGCTATTACTATTATATTTAACCTGCAATTCTTGTCAATCATGTTTATACTAGCTCAAGTAACTATTATGAATTAAAACTTCCAACACATCTTAAGGCTTTTCTATATTTTAAACACAACATTGTTCATTTTGGAAACTTGTCCTATCATGCACACACAAACTTTCACAGAGCAGAACACACTGAATCTGAAACATAAAGATGTTGTGCACTATTCTGTATACTGTTACTATACTGGCACATTTTTCAAGTTTTCTGATATCAGTGTACTTTAAGTACATATCAAAAGCCATCACTCAAATTCTTGCATAACCTTCAGCAAGTTTATTTATTTACCACCTTGCTTTGAACTAGAACCAAAAATTATTCATGGTGCTGGCTCACAAGGTATTCAAACAGACAACACCACCGTCTGCAACACTGGACACTGCAACACTAGAGTTGAAGACAAATGCACTGGGGACTGTGCATAAAAAAGATATCGGATAAGACAGTTTTGATGTTTAAATATTCAAGTACAGCTTAATAGTATACCAGTTGTGCCATGTTTCATAACAGAAGCTTGGGTCAGAAAATAACTTCTGAAAATGCTGGCTGTTCAGAAAAATCGGTTGTAGGAATCCAACAATACTGCCAAAGGCATCACCGCAATGCCACTTGGAAATACGTAAGTGGCAATGCAGGGTCAGTGTCAGAAGGAATTACAGTCACTCACCTGTTTGCATTAACATACTACCAACATAAGCCTAAACAGACTCTGTGCATAACTATCATAGAAACAAATAAATAAATCAAAAGCAGTCAGTTTCTCATTGCTGATATAACATTACAATATCTAAGCTGAAGTACCACATATATCCATCACAGCACCTGTTGAGGTAGCAAACTCCAGTACAATCTGAACCCTTAAATGACAAAAAAGAAGACAGTCCAGCCATAGATACTTGACAGAGTCAGCTGAGCACATTTTTCATAAACCTCTCTCAGACTCATTACTGCTTGCAGACCAAGAACATATATACAACTACCGAAAGTGATACTTGCAGCAGAGCTTGAAAAAAATCATCTAAAATCTGAACAGCTGTCCATCTCAGATGATCATGCACACTTTCCAGCAGCTCTGGGCTCAACACCCACACGTCAAGTCCCAATATCACACAAAGTTCATAATTATATTGTCCTCCTACAATTAAGCAATTAGCACAGAAACTGATAGAAGATTACGGGTGCTCCCCATAAGGGTGTAATGTAGCCTGTGAAACACAATACCATGTGCTTGGGCAGACAACTTGACCTAATTTTGGGGAGATACAGGTTATTTAAATCTGGCACTTACACCAAAAACTATTTGGTTAAGCTCCAACTGTAATATCACTTCAGGAAAAAAAAACAAAAAAAAAAAAAACTAATTTTGTCTTCTTTTTTGTGTGTGTGTGTGTGTGTGTGTGTGTGTGTGTGTGTGCGTGTGTGTGTGTGTGTGTGTGTGTGTGTGTGTGTGTGTGTGTGTGTGTGTGTGTGTGTGTGTGTGTGTAGAAAGCCCCCCACCAATCAAGATGGGTTATAAGCAATCATTCATACCTCATCCTACGTCTTCATTGTATTATATTTATAAAACTTATTTGCTTTCAAGAGCAAAGGTTAAAAGGAATCACGTACATAGTCCTGTTTTAGAGAAGGAGAAAACAAATGCAATGACAGACAATGCAGCAGGTATGGGTGACAGTGTTTTGATTACCACGTCTAGAAAGGATAATTGTGGTTGGCTGCCTTGCTTAACACCTGCTATATACATGTATGGCAATAAAGCATTTTAGCATTTTTTTTTTATTCTAAACTACACAAGATGAGTGCTTATCTCTGATGCTCAAAAGCCTTGAGTTTTTTTTTTTTGGTTACTCTCCTAATCCAGAATTTTAGTATGTTCACTCCTCACTGTTGTACACTTTCCTGAGTTATACAACAGCCATAACAATGTGATACTTCATTTTATTTCCTACATTGTTTTATCACTGTTAATTTGCCATACTGTTACTTCAGTTAGGTTGACTTATTGCTTTGTCCATTTGGTTATTTCAGCTACCTAATGAACTGACATGTTTTTGCATCTTAACTACCTATTTTGTTTGCACTTCAGCCATTAACTACCAAGAAAACTACTTTCAAGATTGGCAATTGATGCAGTGTTCTCTTGGGTTTTTTTTTTTTTAAGGATACCTCATCATTCTGATAATGCATTTGGCCTTTCTAAATGAGGACAGTTCTCTTTGCATCTTTGATGTGGTTACGCTTCTTTGCTGTCACAGCTTTCTCCATGTGATTTTTATGCAAGTCTACAGCAGCACTGGGTTTCTAGGAGTGCTAATGCCTAGATGATCTGGTGATGAATGTCAAAATCATCCTTTTGGAAGACTGCCTCGATTATCTCTTATGCATTTCTCCTGGCCTACATTTTTAAAGCAATTCGGGATCATTTTTTTTTTGTAAGATTTATTTTTTTAATTTTCTCTCTCTTTTTTAGACCAGACATTACCAATGTGTGGATTCTGATTCTAAGTTTGGAACATACTGCTGTTGATGTGCTTGTGGTCTCTAGCCTTGCACTTCACCTATTTAATCTATTTCTCTCATTTTTTTTTTTATGGATATGTTTCGTATTCTGGCACTGAACACCAACCCAGTCATGTTTCTGGATATAACAAAATTTGATTAATAACTTTTTATTGTGGCAGTGTACTTGCATACTATCCTCAGTTTTCAATCTTTTTCTAGGACAGGACTATGACCTCTGATTTAGAAGTGCCGGTTCTCATCCCATCAGCTACATATACAGCAGCTAGCTATTTCAGTGATCTCCAGCAAACAAAAAGATGCAACCCTTGCATCCCCAAGCTGGATATGCTCCAAACTTCAGTTGTACCTTGATATCTTGTCCATGAATATCATAAACAGGTGAGGAGACAAGGCATGCCACTGGCAGAGTCTTACACTTTTCCTACATGTATTCAAAGTAACATCTACAGTGTGGGCACTACTCTTACTTCACAATTACAGGGAACAAACACCATACAACAGAGCTCTGGAACCCCAGAATGTAACAGGATCTCTTAAAGGATAGTCCATACTGCTCAGTTGTACACCTTCGGCAAGTCCACACAAAAAAAAAAAAAAAAAAAAAAACATGTAGACAGGACTGGCAAATTCCTGTGGCTCCTGCAACATCCACACAAAGATAGAGAGTTGATCCAGTGCTTTATAGCCAGGATGGAAATTGTTTTGTTCCTCCTGAATCAGAGGCTCAACAACTGGATGAACTCTCCTTCCCAGAACCCTTGTGTTGGCTTTCCCAGGGAGGGTGAGGTATGTGATCTCTCAATAACTGGAGCACATCCTCCTGTTCCCCTTTTTTGAAAATGGGAACACCCCTGCAGTTTGCCAAATCAGAGGTACTCTACCCTGGTCTTCTACACAACATTAAAAAGATTGGTTAACCACAACACCCACAACAATACCCAGCGCCTTCAGCATTTATGACCAGACTCTAGTCTCCTCTGCTGCTGTGCGCCACTGTTCAACTCACTGCAATGGCCTCATCTACAGAGGTGGATCTATTCTCACCAGCTGAGTCTGGCATGGTCTTCTCAGTTAGGACATGATGTTCAGATACAGGATTTTCTCAGATTGTTCCTTCCCCTTCTAATAATATCCCCAGTTAAGGTCAGCATTTTGCCCACGTGCTGAGAATAGCCTGGGAAAATTCCCACACACACTTAAGTCACCAGATGGATTGCCAGAATATCTCTGAGACCATCCAAAAGTCCTGTTCCATGGCCTCAACAAATTCCTCCCATATCACAGCCTTCACTTACGACTGCCACAGTTGCTGTCTTTCAAGGCCTATTGATACTTACTGGTTAAATCTTGACCCCCCCCCATTATTACTGCAAGGAAAGTTTCTTTTTTAACTTGATAATTTTCCCTCAATATCAGCGTCCATCAGTAGGTCTTAGAGTTAACCACCATGACAGGTTCTGACCACTTAACTGGCACAGATTCCTGCCACTGTTTCAACTATTGAGGCCTTGAATGGGATCCATTCAGACTCCATGTTCCCAATCTCCTCCAGCATATGGGAGAAACTCTGTCAGGGGTGGGAGCAGAAAGTACAGTTGTGTACACTTACCATAAATGCAGATGTTCAAGTGTATTCACTGTTGCAGTCATCACATTTGGGTTATCTGCTTGCAGTAGCCCTCAGTCAGTCTGATTATCAAAGTCTTGGGTCCTGCGTCGGTTGCTGTCTCATCTTCCATGACATCAGGTAGTCAGGGTATAAAGACCTGATACCAAGTGAACTTAAAAGCAGCCTTGTATTTGGACATGATGTCCATTATAGACAGCCCATAAACAGTACAGAAATCGAATGACCATTCACCGCTCAGGTTTTGATCAGGAAGCCCTTCCTTCCAATCATACTCAACAGTAAGATGGCATTAAAAAGTCCCAAGAGCCAGATTCCACTGTCAGGATCAATGCCATCTTAAGCTGTCCCACTCCTGTCTGTTGCTTGCCCAGCATCAAATCAGATATCCCACCCTTTGACTTGCAGGTGGTAAGCCCACATAGCAATTCCAAGAATCTTACTCAGCCTGATCCCAACCAGGCTAAGTGGGTCACCCAGCGATAGGTTGCTCACCAGCAAACACCATCCCCAGGAATGGTATGGCTGCAGAGGTGAATCCCAATATTCCTTTTCCAAGTAAAGTTTCCTGATTCTTTTAAGTGAATCATATTTGACGTCCATTTTGAAATATTTATTTATTTCATTTTTATTTTACATTTGTTTACCGGGATGGTCCGACTGGGACAGTGCCCATTTTCAATGGATGCCCGGGGAGATAAGCTCCAGCCGAAGCTTAAACCAAAATCATAACATCAAGTAATAGATATTATAGACAAAAAAATGAGTGTTAAAACATTTACAGGATAAAAATGTAAAAACAAAAATATATACATAGTATCAAATAGAACAAGTCTTTAAACACTCGAATATAGACAAATATATGGTTGAACTTGTATATATGGAAGAACATAACCATTAGTTAGGAAATTAAGTAGGGAGAATCACTTAGGCAGAGTAGTGCACAGTTAGTAATGCTTCCATGGCGAGAGTTGCAGCTAGGAATGTAACTACTTATAGAGAAGTAGTGTTATCAGAAGGGATATGTTAACAGAGTTAGTAAGTACAGCCAAATTGTATAAGCAATGCTAAGTTAATAATTAACCTGGAGTGTTGCATGTGCAAAGCCAGGATTCAAATAAGTGTGTTTTGAGAGATATTTTGAAATGATTAAGATTGCTTATGGATCTAATACTATGCGGAAGGGTATTCCAATTTTTAGCAACAAAGTTAGAGTAAAGAGAGACGTCTGCTGTACTGGACATTTTGGTTACTTGGAGTAAGTCTTTGTTAGATGATCGAAGACTACGAATGTTAGAATAAGGTTGTAGAAGATTTTTTAAGGAAGCTACATTGTCAGGATTGTGAATTATTTTGTGAGCCATTATTAACTGCCATTATTAAATATGGAATGCAGTTTGTCCATCTTGCCAATCTGCCAAGAGTGGCTCCTTCAGGAGAAATAAATTTCAGACAGCATAGCTCCAAGAATCAGAGGCACACAAAAAGGAAAACAGTAGTCTTCTATTTAGAAAACGCATATTTATCTGAATGCTTAAAAAAGGAAATTGTTCCAAAAGGTTTGCGTATCTGTAAATATCCAAACAATGTTATCAGTGGTTCTATTTTTCATAAAAACTTGCTTAAGGTTTTTAATCAGTGTGGTTTAGATGTTATTAAACTAATAATGGAAGAGAATGAAAGAAATATTAAGAGCCTGATTAAGGACATTGATGAATTGGATGATGCTATTAAAAATGACCTAATATTTAGTATTAAGGAAGAGAAGCAACAATATTATAATATTAGGCATGAAATTGATGAAAAATGTAATGTGGTTATGCAACGTAAAATAGGAAAATTACACAGGGACATCAATGAATATGAAAATGGGACTAACTATCCAGAACCTAATTTGTCTAAAAAGAATGTGAATAATTTTGCTAATAATAGGAAATGGAACAAACCCATTTATAGTCACTCAGATTTTCAGGATAATTTTACCTATGACCAAGAGTTTCCTCCCTTAGTAAGGGAAACAGAAGAAGTATACAAGCCTCATAATTATAAGGAAAATTTTTACAGGAGGGGGGGGAGAAGGGGGAGGGGGAGGTACTGATTAACACCCTCTCTTCAAACAGCTTGATTTTTGATAGAAATGAAGTAAGTGATATTAATGTTGTAAATAAGGTTATTCATACATATAAGGATTTTTCAATTTATAATTATGGTAATTTTGAGGTTAAGGTTAACCATTTTAAATTACTTAGTAAAGGTTTTAAATTTATTCCTAGTTCAAAGGGTGACACCGCCACCACAATTCTGGACACCAAGTTGTTTATGCGAAGAATAAATTTGAGTGTCTTGGCAAGTAGTAATGGTTATATTAGTGACAATAGAGCTACTAAATTGAAAAAGAAATCTACTTTTAATCCACCTTTGTTACCTCAGTTACGAAATTTTGAAAGAATTTTGGAAGAAGGTATTAGATTTGAACATAAAAATCATAATGGGAAAATTTGCGATAATAACTTAAATAAAGATGAAAAAGAAGCATTAATAGAATTAATTAATGAGGACACGATCAGAGTGATGAAACCTGATAAGGGGGGGGGGTGTCGTCATCATGGACAATATAATTTATGAGGGAAAGATGAACATGATATTAAGAGATGAAACTAAATATTCAGTAGTCTCTAGAAATGAGGTAAATGTGGCATATTTTCGAATAGACAACATGCTGAATGATTTTGTGCTAGAAAAAGTGTTGAAACCTGAATTATACAGGTTTCTAACAGTTACAAAACCTAAGATGGCCACTATGTTCGGAATCCCGAAAGTCCATAAAAATGTGATGGACCCACCCTTAAGACCCATAGTTACAGCAGGAGGGTCCAAAACAGAACCCCTAGCAAAATATATAGATATCACAACTAAACATATTTGGACAAGTAATAGAGTGATACTGAAAGACTCATGGGATTTTTTAAAACAACTAACACCTGAATGTTATAACACCGACCTAATATTTATAACTATAGATATAGTGGATCTTTTCTCCTGCATACCACATATTAGTGGAATGAAGTGGTTTGAGGAATGTGTATTCTTGGACAAAACTATGACACAAGAAGACAAGATTTTATCAGTGGCACTCATGGACACCGTCCTAAAATATAATTTTTTGTTATTTGATGGAGAATATTTTCAACAGAGGACTGGGGTGTCCATGGGTGCAGCATGTGCACCAACATTTGCTAATATAGTCTTGTCCAAATGGGAAGAAAAATACATATTAAAATCAGAGTTTAGGAAGGAATGGATCTTGTACAAAAGATTCCTAGATGATATAGTTATTTTTTGGATAGGGGGGTATGAAAGATTTAATGAATTTCTAGAATATATTGGGAAAACCACTAACTTCCTTAAATTTACATATAATATGAATCATGAGGTTCTACAATATTTAGACATTGAATTGGTTAAAAATAACATGTCGAAGTCTTTTTCATCCAGGGTATATAGGAAAAAAACTTACGTTAATTCCTATTTACATTATGAAAGTGCGCATCCCCTACACTGCAAGCGTAATATAGTTAAAGGGCAGTTTGTTAGGGGATCAAGGATGACTACCCTGGATGAAGACTTTTTGGTTGAATGTAACACTCTGCAAAAAATGTTTATAGAAAGGGGATACCCAGAGAAATTTGTAAATGACATTAGAAGGGAAGTGGAAATTGGTAGGGCAGACAGATTTAAACCAATCATGGGTAGAATGGACTTTAAAACAATAAGAGAAGAAAGTAAGGATAGGGTGACTGAGGATAATCAGTACCATAAAAATCTCATAATTGAGTATAACAGTCATAATATGGGAATAAGAAACATTTTAAGTAAAGAATGGGACAAATTTGCTGCTTTAACGGATATAGAAGGAATTAATTGTTTTAAACCAAAGATTATTTTCAGAAATTCAAGAAGTATAAAAAATATGTTAGAAAACAAAAAGGATATGGAGTATAGGAAGAATGATGGGGAGGGAAAGAAGGTAGGAACGTATAAATGTGGACGGTGTAATCAATGTACATATATCAGTAATAAGAGTGAGATATTTATAAATAGTAGAAATATCCTAATTAAGAGTAAAGGTAAATATAGTTGTGATACAAAAGGGGTGGTTTATTTGGCAACGTGTGATAAGTGTCCTTCATATTACGTGGGAAAAACAGAACGAGAATTAAAGAAAAGAATATATGAACACGTATATGATATGCAAAAAGGGAAAGAGACTAGTGCTTTATTTAAGCATAGCAAAGAATGTAGAGGATGCAAATTTTATTTCTTCGTGTTACAACAGGTGGAAAAGGATAGAAGAGGTGGTATTTGGGAAGAGATTTTGGAGAGTAAGGAATTGTGGTGGCAGGTGTATCTGGAGACTAGTAAAAAACCAGGGATAAATGATTATTTGAGTATATCATCCTTATTAAAAATAAGGGCTAATAAAATTTAGTAGTTTTTAATAAACATAGTAAGTGTTAGGATTTGATGTATGATTTATGTTACTTATTTATGAAATTATATTTAAGCAAAGTATAACGTATACTTGAATATTAGTTCAGTCAGTTTTTAAACTCATTTTTGTATAAAGGAAATGGTATTTATTGTGTTCATGGAATGTTATGTGCAATATTGAATCTTGACAGTAGAGGGAGATGTTTCATTATGTTTAAATATGCTAGTAAGCACAAGCACTTTATTTTATAATGGTTGTATGAATTATCGTAACTAATTTAATTTATGTATTTATGTATTGTATTTATATACATTTACAACGTTCATAGGTTTTTAATGTATTTAGACATTTTAAATGTTATGCATATGCATTTTATAGTTCATGTTTTAATTCAACGTTAATATTAATGAGGCTTGTTGGTTCATAGGTTAATTTTGAATGTGTTTGGGGGCTTTACATTGGTTGGAGGGTTATTAATTTAGTATAAATAGATTAATTAAATGGGAACACATTGTCTGATGAAGTCCAAGTGTTTGGATGAAAACGCTGGGTATTTATTCTGTGCAATTGCGTTAATGTGGATGGTTCGTGGAGCTGTTTATTAAAGACTTGAAGTGGACTCGTGGTTGCAGTTTCCTTTGGCTCGTAGCACTTGTTTGGTGTTTGTTGGTGCTTTCAAGTGCTTTCAGTTGTTTTTATTCATCTTGCCAATCTGCCAAGAGTGGCTCCTTCAGGAGAAATAAATTTCAGACAGCATAGCTCCAAGAATCAGAGGCACACAAAAAGGAAAACAGTAGTCTTCTATTTAGAGACTGGCGAGCAACTACCTCAAGTGAAGGAGAGTATTTTGGGGTTTTGCTCATCTGGGAAGGTAGAGGGGATTAGGAGTTTGACCAATGAACAGGTGCACCAGTACCAGCAATACTGTAGGTGTTGCACCACAATGTGGTGTTGAACGGGGAACCAAGTCCCTGGAAGAAGATCTCAACTTATCAGTAAATCTATTTCCCAATAATAACCTATTGTAGGTTGGAGACAGTGGCATTGACAAAAAGGCAGGAGTCAGAGCTTGACGTGGCAGAGTTGAAGATGTTAAGATTTGCACTGGGTGTGACGAGGATGGACAGGATTAGGAATAAGTATATTAGAGGGTCGGCCCAGGTTGGAAGGTTTGGAGACAAAGCCAGAGAGGCAAGATTACGTTGGTTTGGACATGTGCTGAGGAGGGATGCAGAGTATATTGGGAAAAAGATGCTAAGGATGAAGCTGCCAGGTAACAGGAAAAGAGGAAGGCCTAAGATGAGGTTTATGTATGTGGTGAGAGAGGACATGCAGGTGGTTGGTGTGACAGAGCAAGATACAGAGGACAGGAAGAAATGGAAACGGTTGATCTGCTGTGGCGACCCCTAACAGGAGCAGCCGAAAGAAGAAGAAGTAGTCATGTACCTTGGGTAATGACTGAGAGAGTCAGATCACAGACACAAGCGACAGAAAGTAAGCTGCCTCAGATTTCAGGGCTCACTCTCCAAGACAAAGTGAGGAATTTTGCAATTCAGAAGGATCCACCTAGTGAGAATGCCCCATAGGAACCCTTCTGGAAGGAGGCCCTGAGGCAAACCAAAGGCATGCAACAGAGATTACATCTCTCAGCTGACCTGGGAATGCGCAGGCATCCTGCAGGACGAGCAAGAAACTGTTTGAGGATCGAGATGCCCGATCTGCATTGCTTAGACTTACAATACTGTAACTATCATCAGCACAAATAATTTAGAAAATGGATGGATGGGTGGATAGATGAACGAAAGGACCACTTCCAACTTAAATTTAGTTCTCCTTGACCATCTCCTTTAGGAACTTGCTTGCTGAGGACTGTGTTAAACGATATTACCTGCCCTTTAGTTTAACCATACAAGTAAATATCACAGCCTAAGAAAGACATAACACTATGTTTACATTTCAACATATTCCATTAAATTTGCACTGGTCACTTGAAACACTGCAGAACTGGTTGTCTTAACAAACTAAGCTTTTCTTTTTGTTCATAGACTCTAATCCTCATTCATTTCAGTACTGATATACAACTTGTTTATACTGTATCCCAACTTAGCCAAGTCCCCTGAAACCACTAAGCCTGTAAATTTTAATATGACAACTAGATGATCAAGAAGGGCCAGAATGATGACTGGGAGGGTTCAGAGCAATAAGACCCTCTTCGCAATGCTCTGCCCTTTTTGGCCCTTCTAGATTCCTCTTCAAGAATCCCATATGTGCAGATCTAGTATCCCAAGGTGACAAAGTATTACACGATCTAGGTCAGTCTCTAGTGTAGTTCTAGAATGTGGTTCCCAAATCCCTCTTTTGCTCTTCAAGCACCATCCTGACAGGAAATATATACAGCCTTCTTTTTTTTTTTACTATAATACTTAAAGGACTAGTGTGTTTTTCATCACACGTTGATTTGAGGAACCTATTCTTGTCTGGTCCCTTACAGGGAACTGTAAAGTAACACAAGGTTCATCTGCAACAAGTCTGGAATTATCCTGAATTTGTTGACTAATGCAGACCTCATGTCCATAATGGAAACCTGACTGGATAAAAACTTATGGCCCCTGTTTAGTAGTTGCATATTCTCCATGTTTCCTGTATTAAGTATTCTAAAAGGGAAGAGATAAGATGGTGGAGGAAGCATCTAATTTAAAGCTGAAATGCAGGTGGCTTCAGATTCACACAGGGTGCACCAACACCTACAAATATGTTGTGGGAGCAGGAAAAAACTGTAGGTACTTCCTCATCCAGTTACATCAAATATCCAGTTACATGAGGATGTTCCTATAAACACTCAAACTTCTTCATTGACTAGAGGTTGAACCACGCAAACTGGTTAGACATCAAAATATTTTCAGTATTATGAAGAGATCTGGATTTGTTAAGAATGTCACTGTACCTTACAGTGCATCTCATGGGAAGGAATATAGACTCTCTGAAATAATCACATCTTTCCAAGTCAAGACATGAAATATCAAAACTAAAGCATCAAACTAAAACATTTAGTATCAAAACTAAACATATAAAAATACACACAATTACAATCATATATAAAAATATCACTAAACAGTCAATATTTTTTCATGAGGGCTGCACCTTCCTCAACTCACCAATGTAGAGATTCTGCCTTACGTGCCCAATCTCTACACACAATAACACAGAAATAACAGAAGGTTAAGGAAAATGAAAAATGTACAAAAAACACAATCTCATCTCTTCCCTCCAAGTCTTGTGACCTACAAACAAAGCACAGTCATATGTGACTGTAGACATTTCTGTATAAAAACTTCATCAATATAAAACATGAGGCCTAAAACTTAATATGATAAAATAAGACACAATAAAACAGTGTTCCCAAAGGACAAGAGATGCACCTTGGACAAGGAATTACAACTAGATGTGGATGTGGCAAATGCTGATCTCATGGTGGAAACAGACTCATTTGAACACTACCTGTGTTCACTTTCCACTTGAGCTCTTCCATATACTACTGACCAATCTTGACCTAGTGGAGATCAGGAGATTAAGTAAGGTCAGTAGTGTAGAAATTACCCCTCTTTTCCAATAGTTCTTACTACACTTCAGTGCAAGCAATCCTGAGAGGTTAGTCTCGACTTGCAATAACACTTTGACCACCAGTCCTTGATTACTTCTTACCTTGTCTTGTCCACCTTCCCTCCACACGGTTGCATGAGACACTATAAACTCGAGCTTGGTTTCCTTAGGACAGATAGGCAAAGTTTGAAATGCTGAAAGAGGAGGACCAGATTACTGGAAGTCGTGTGAGCTTTATGCTCATTCATCTAAGCTACTGTCAACTCAGGAAAACAATTCTTTAATCCTTGCTTTTGGGTTGTTTAATAATCGTACAATTTCCTCTTTTATCTCTCTTAACACATGACTCTCTAAGCACATTACTGTTACCTGGTCACTCTTTATTCTGGGGATGATGTTACAAATACCCTACAGCACAGAGTCCCCAGGTATCAGGACTTCATCCCCCCCCCCCCCATGTTTGACACATTAGCTTCTAGTAAGCCATTAAGTTCTACATCTCCTTTTGGTATACCATGCAAGTCAATTCCATGGGAACTGTTGCCACTTTTTGTTATAAGCTCACAGATAGTTATTAGGCATGCTGTCCAAGAAACCACTGAGGAACTTAGTCCAATTTTCAAGCTGCCTAAGAGTACTGTTTGGTTAAGTGGAGTGCTCACAGTCATACAGTATAAGCAAACAGAGGCTGATGTAATCAAACATGTGTGCAGTTCTTTATTTTCAGGTGCCCTAGAATTACTCAACTGACAGACCTAGTATTGTCTAATATTTTTCTGTATGTTGCATAAAACTAACCACCAGTTATGGAAAGGATGGAGGAGTTCTGCACTTCTGATTTAACTGAAAGGTGATACTTCGAACAATGTAAGAATATTAAAATTCTGATGGAGGATAGCTCTATCAAGAATATCACTGCATACAGAAAAGTGTGATAACTTTTTGTAACATTCTCCTCATCGTTTTTGGGAATTTCACTGCATTTGTTCCACGGTCCACACTGTAATGATTCTGTATATACTGTGTATAATTAACTGTGATGCCTTTTGAGTGATTTTGCATGTTTGCTACGGTTTTTAATATGTATCAAAATGCCTGGTTTCATTTTATTTGCTCCTAGGATGAGCCTGAAAATGGTCCAGAAGTATCAGAGCACTGTCCAGCTTAAGACATAGACAAATTAATCATTTGAAACAAATGAAAGTACTTGCTGAAATGATACGATAATGTAAGAGCACAAAGAATTACCAGGTACACTTGGATTATGTTGATTTAAACAAGACAAGAATAAGTTTGGCAAGCAATTGATCCGCGAGCTGAAGAACTAAGTCTCAGTCAGGAAGGTGCTCTCCAAATCCTCCACAACCAATCTTATGTGGCAGCAGACACAATTAATAATTTAAAGGTCAAAAGAAAACAAGTTGCGAGGCTATGAATGACAATCTCATAATCATGGATCACAAGATACAGAAGATTCCACCAGGGAAGGATATGATCAAGGGGAACAGCATATGATTAACCAGAAAAAACAGAAGAGCATTAGGCAAGGAAATACTTAGAGACTGAAAAACTGAGCAGATGTAAAAATAGATAACATAAATGGTGCCACCAAAGGCTGAGGAAAAGAAAAATAGATTGTTAAGCAACCTTTTCTACCACGAATGGCATAGCTGGCCAAGACCAGAAAGGTTCGTTAACCAAGTACCATTTTGTACCAGCACAGTTAAGCTATTAATAACAACCATTACCAGTATGGGAAAGAAATGATAAACAGAGAAAGAAAGAGTAAGAGGAAGGAAGCAAAACTATTTCAGTTTCCCTGCAGGTGTTCAAATATGAAAGTGAACACCACTGCAAATCACTGATTACAAACGGCACAGTTGTAATTCACCGACTGATTTTCAAAGGAAATCATTGCCACTGCTGTTTCTCTTACAACACAGGCAGTGATTCACTTTTTATAGATTTCTGTTTCCCCTGAAGTTGTTTGACCAAGATGTTGATTTACATACAAGAGGGTATGGAGGGCAAAAGCTCCATACAAGGGTGCAGAGACTTCCAAATTCAAAAAAACAATTGCTTATTTTAGGTTTCCTCAAAAAGCTTCAGCTAGTTGTGTTCATCTAGTTGTAGCTGTAACAAATACATACTCAGGGGTATGTCACAGATGTGCTCACAGACAAAAGTACAGAGTCGAAGCATATCTGGAAGGTGGAACTGTGAAGCTGTATAGCACACAGCAGAAAGGAAGCATGAAAGTAGACCTATGAAGCACATGTCTTTGCTGTGAAAACAAAGAGGTTACTTACTGTGCTGTGATTGAAGAATAAGAGAAGAGAAAAGGACTGGGGCAAGAGGGCTGGAATTTGCTTTTGCAATACATATGGTAGTATAAAACTTCACTTCTCATAAGAAAGGTACAAGCAGGAAGGGTCACTTGCTCTAAATGGCAAGTGCCACAACTCATTAGCCCAATCCTATTTAACCAGCAGACCCCACTAAACTGCATCGGCATACCAGAGCCCCAACTCTTACCCTAAAACTACCACATGGCCTATAACTCCCCTTCTGCTTGCTAACCCTAAATTCCCCCATTGCTCCCTCAAACTTCACTATCCCCTCCCTAAACCTAAAATTCCAATCCTCACCCCTAAACCTTATACTCCCCCCTGCTGCTTCTTAATCCTAAAACTGCCTCACAATAGCTGCTTGAAGCCTTAAATTACACTCCCATCCATTCCCCTCCCTTCTCCGTGACTACCACTTTAATTTGCTCAAACTCCTCTACATGCTCAGGCAAGGTGTGCCAGCTTCAGTCTCTCTGCATGACAACCACAGCTCGACCAAACATGTAGTCAACTTTCCGCATGAGCAGTAGCTTGTATGATCTACAAGATACCAAGTCCCTAGTTACCAGGCAGTGGTTTTGGAGCACCTGTGGCTCAGTCACTTGTAATAGACTCATGTAGGAATACACTTTTATGATTACTAAATCAATTGTGGGTTTAAGGACGTTGGAATCACTTTGAGGGATTCGGATGCCATTTGTTCATTGTAATCAGATATTGGTTGGTGCAGAGTGATGATGTGCAGTCTGTCTAGTTACAGAATAACGGGGCTTGGACTGAGTACAGATTAGATGACATGGAGGTAGGTGGAGAATGGGACAGGGTAAAAAAGAGCAGCAGGCAAGAGCATCAAAACAGCACCAGTCGTGATTACAGACAGTATATCAAAACTGTAACTTTTGTTCTGAGAATTAGTAGACTATAGTGCAACTCTGAACATTAGCAATTAAAGTAAAGTAACTTCATACACTGTGGACAAGTGGCTTCACTACAGCTGAAAGAAAAACTAGCAAAGGAAGCAGTCTTTCAGGAAATGGAAAAGGAGATGCTTCATTCCAGCATCTATACATTATCATCATCTTCAACCCCCCCCCCCCCCCCATTTTCTGGGTTTGAGTCAAATGTCACCATCTCTCTCCATTCAATGCCACTATCTTACCTTCTGCAACACTCCTACATGACCACTGCAGGTCTTCTCTCAAACAATTCATCCACCTCTTTGCTGGACACCCTCATTTTATTCTTGCCTTCTTCCTCTCTGTCCCAAATCTTCTTCACCAGATTGTCTTTTGCTTTTCTGCACATATACCTGAACCATCCTAATCTGATCTGTTTGAATTTTTCAGCAACTGGAGCTACTTTGGCTTCTGCTCTTATGTCCTTATTTCTTACTCTGTCTCATAATGTGCATCTACCACCTGTCTCATGCACTTTATCTTCACCACATCTAGTTTATTATACTGTTTTGCCTTTATTGCCCAGGTTTCTGTACCATACAGCAGTACTGGTCTCACCATTGTTTTGTACACCTTACTTTTCACCTTCTTTGTCATTCTTCTGTCATACACTACACCTGACACACTGTGCCTGCTGGTTGCAGCCCCTCTGATTCTAGCTTTGACCTCCTCATTCAGACTTCCCCTTCTCCTCAACCACCCCTCTCAGATACCTGAGGCTGTTAACCTGTTCCACTATTTTCCATTCTATCCCAATTCTTAGCTTCATCTGATTTCCCCAATATGCTGCCATTACCACTGTCTTTATCTGTACTCAGCTTCTCCCATGTGCCTTCAGTTTTGCATTCCATTCCCCTATCCTTTGCTAAAGTGCTTGCTCAGAGAGAGTCTGCCTGTAATATGACATTGTCTGCATACAGCAACTTTGTTGATCTGTCCACTCCAACCTGTTAGCTAATGTAATCCATCACCAGTACGAAAGTAGTGGGCTCAGAGATGATCGCTACTCCAACTCCTTTCTTAGCCTTTTTGTTTGCCATCCAGTATTCTATCCTAGCTTGGTCCATCTTTTCTTCCATTTTTTTCTTGCACTCTTCCTTTTTTTTTTTTTTAATTACTTCCAGGACTTCTGTATTCTACCACCAGCTTTCCCTTTGGTACCATACCTAGCTCAGCCGCATATCTGTTACATAGTACTCACAAATGCTGTTTTGAGCTACTGCCACTCTCCTTCGATTTCACCCATTTCCTCTTGTAGCTGCAGAGATTCATTCCAACATCTGTACAATCAGTTAAAATAAAGAAAAACAAGTACAAATGTGGTGTAGTGATGTTGAGGGATTTGTTAAAGGGATAGTGGTAAAGCACAAGTGTCAGAATAGAATTTTTCTAGCAGAATCATTTTAGACATTACTTCTAAACAAGCTTGGCCAAAAAGAATATAGGTATTCTGTAATATTATTTCAAATGTTATACTAAAACTGCTTACTTCAAGTTGAGAAAAGACAGCATAGCTGAGCTTTGTCTGTGAAAGCTGCAGTGTGAACAAGAGACACTGTCAGAAAAGTGTAGTTGGAAACATACATACAGCCTGCCACTGTGTTTTCACCTTGCTTTTATTACGAGTAATGTAATAAATGAAGTACTTTTATGTGAATGAAAATTATGGAAGATTACAGCATGAAATCATGGGAAACATACTTAGAAATGTAACGATCTGAACCATCATTAAAATGAAAAAAAATACTGTACGATATTGCTGTCCACTAGAAAACGTGAACTATGAATGGAAAAATAATCTAGAAGGAGCCATAAAGTTAAACTCCAGTGTTTTATACTTTAATGTATAAAGTTAGCCGTGCAGTGTGTCATTTTAGATTTGCTTTTGGGTAATCTTATTAAACTGCTAAATTATATTCTGAATAAAGTTTATTACCCAACATAAATTATGCCTCAGTGAATTTACTTAAGATGGGCAGCAGTTTAATATTTACATTAGCAGAGCCAGCCTTGTAAAAAGGATCTAGCCTGTTATTGCATCTGTCTGCAGAATTTATGTCTAGGCACAACAGATGGGTAGAGGGACAGTTGTGGCTATAAAGAAGGAAAATGGGTTCTTTACAAAGCATTCCTAACTAGCTGACTGAATAGTCAGAAGGGGATTGGCTGGAGCAATGGATACCAGTCAAAGTGTCTCTCTGTTGGGAAATGAGACTGGAGAACTGGTACCACCTTCAGTTAATCAACCTTCCAACGGCATGGACATTAAGCAGTTGAGCTCAAAGCTAATAAATTAATGAATGCATTTCCGGGTTAAATGGCATTAACGAACTGGTTCAAAGTAATCTCTGCTATGTGCAAAAAAATGAGCGGATAATCTGATGAATGGAAATTCTCAGGAGTCTCAAGAGTACTTTAACAATCATACTCTATACAATATTTTGCCAGGCAAAAATAGTGAAAAGCAACAGTGCAGTGTTTTGCTGTAGTCTAACTGGTACACTCATGGTTAAAAGTCTTAAAGCAGCAGTGCATGTGAATGTATTTCATGGTCTCTGTTGTTCAAAGCTGCCCTAGAAAGATAAACAACTTTCTGTCATCACTTACAGATCAAATAACTGTGTTTTCAGAATCTCAAAGAGTATGTTAAAAATCAAAGCATTACTCAGTAATGTTGTTAGAATGTTCAAAAAAGGTTTCATTAAATATGTACCATGCATGTTCTTCTGTGTATAAACAATAAACGTCTAATCTTAGACAATTAATTACATGTTCAAAGTTTTCATCATGCTGATAAGCAAGAGAAGCTACAGATAATTTGAAAAATAGTTATTTTTTTTAAGACATTTTTTTACCTTATTTGCAAAGTGAACTCTGTACTAAAGTACAGAATGTCTACACTGACACTGCAGTCCACTATGCTTTAAATCTAGGTCAGTAAAAAGCCACATACTTCTGATCTTCAAGAGCCCAGCAAGCAGAAAGAGAACTGAAATATTGGTTTTACAAGGGGAGAGACTCTGATGTCCTTTTACATTTGTTTTTGTACACAGAAAACAGAGTTAATTAACAAAAGTATATTTTTACAGGTATTCATGCAGTAAGATGAAAATATTCAATGTCAGTCTTTCTTTAACATAACTAATTCCAAATTTATGTATTTATTGACATTTAATTACTGAGAATGTCTGACTGGGTAGGAACCCATTTTCAGTGAAGGCCTGAGGAAAACAGCTCCAAAGTATTACAAAAAAAAAATTACGAACAATACTTTTATAGTCTTTAAAAATAATAAATAATAATAATAATAATAAATAAAATAATATATGTAAAGTACAATCTGTCTGCATGCTACTACTCTGTAATGTCTCTTTTGTAAATGTTTCTTCTCTCTGTAAACTTATGGAGTTTTTCTCCCCAGGACTCCACTGAAAATGGACACTTGTTGTCCAGTCTAACTATCCTGGCAAACAAATATTAAATAAATAAATAATAAATATATAAAAAACCTACAGTTTAAATAATTACACCAAATTGGACATAACATGAAAACATTGGTGGTTAACAACGGATACAAGTTATATGACAATGATTTAATAGTTAGAGAAATTTTAGCCAGTTTATAGAAAAATTAAAGGTAATTTAGTGTTAACACAAAGCAGGAATTGCAGTATAAAGTGAGAGAAAAGCAGGCTTATGGCATATTTAGAGAGAAAAGCAAGGGAAAGAAATTGACAGAAGTAAGGAAGTGAGTGGAGAAGGGACAGTAAAGACACATTAGGGATGAACAGGTATTTTGTTCACATTTAGGGATATAGTTTATCATGGTGTTGAGCAAGGGCAAAGCCGGCTTTTGGCTAAGAAGCCTTTCAGAATAGTTTTGAAGGATGGGAGGGAGGGTATTGGCCTGATGGAGGCAGATAAGGTGTTCCAGGCCTTAGCAACATGGTAAGAGTACAGACAATGTCCAGCAGATTTGATGAGATTGTGGACAGGCAATAGTCATATAGAAAAGTGCTAGACAGGCAGATGGATTCTGGATAATTTTATAGGTGGTAAGAAGCTGTGTATATATTAGTTGATGAGATAGTTCCAATTCAAGCTTTTTAGTGCAATACAGCCATGGGTTCTGAAACGGGTATCTGATGTTAATTTAACAACTTTGTTACAGCATTGTTCAAGTTTTGATTTTTGTGATACCTGAAGGTGAGGAAGGATGGGAATGCCATAAAAATTTGTGGGGAGGAGATACGTAGTGGTAAGTACAGCTTTAGTTGCGGCGGTGAGAAAGTTTTTCATTCTGTAAAGCATCCCTAGTTTCTTTTTACTTCGATGGTTGAATTATCAAGAGAGGACTTTACATTTTGCTTTTTCATTGGACAGGGATTTGGGGAAAAAGTAGCAGTGTTTTTTTTAGGGCTGAGCGCAAGTTGTGAATTACAAAGCCATGTTTCAGTCACTGATGAAGCTTCTTGAGTAATTCTTTAAGGTGTGCTATATTGTCAGATGTGCAAATGAGTGTGAAGTCATCAAAGTACTATATTAGGGCGGGTCTATATTAAATTCTCAAAAGCCGACAATGTCAAATCTGACATTGTCGACACGAGAATAGCGAAATTGCAGAACATCGAACAAGTAAACTGAAATCTCCGTAAGGGGAGATTTCAGTTTACTTCAATGTAGTGCGGTCTCGGAGTTGGTATATTTATGTAGCGGGGGTTGCCCCCCTGCCTACACCGTTTAGGTTTTTTTTTTGTTGTTTTTATTTTTTTTTTCTGAACATTCGATGTTTTAACAATTCGATCATTAAAGGTCGGCCTTTAATGATCTGAACTGTTAAATATTCAATGTGCTAATATAGACCCATATTAGGGAGGCCTGTTGTGTGGATGTGTCGAGGGTGTTGGTGAGAATGTTAAAGAGGAGGTGACCAAGGATACCACCTTGTGGTACACCAGTAGTGACTGGGAAGTATGGAGAGAGGGTGGAGTGCCATTTTACTGACTGATACTTACTGAACAGTTAGCTTTTGAACCATAGAAGGGTGAACTGAGAGAGACCTAGTAAGAACATTTGAAGTAGAAGTTTACTGTGACAAACTGTGTCAAAGGCTTTACACAGGTTTAGAAATAAGGAGACTGATCTGCAAATGTACTATCTGTACAGATGACTTATAAATTCTAACCTGACGTTTTAATGGTTTCAGCAATGCTTCTGATAGCACACGTAAATTCACACATTTAACTAGTAGTCTTCATAACTACAAATGCAGAATTCTATGCATGTTACATTTAAAGGAAAAAAAAATATTACTGGTAGTTCGTTTTTTTAAATTTTATTTTAAAATACTAGGTTTATCCCTTCTACTTTCACTTGCCTACTGTGCAGACTTTTAGACTTTCAAGTTGTTGTATGTTAACCTTTCTTACAAAAGAAAAATAAGGGAAATGGCCAGTGCTGATATGCAATTCAGTACTAATATTTTGCTGTTAATGTGGATGTTAAATTGCTTGTAGGATAAGGAATTATTTTAGCTCCTGTGATTCACAAACCACAATAAAATAATGCATTATGACAGTGAAAAATTAACTAATGTGTTTCGAAGACAAACTGAGTATTTATTTATTTATTTTATTTTACATTTGGTGACTGGGCTAGTCTAACTGGATACATGTCCATTTTCAGTAGAGGCCCGGGGAGATAAGCTGCAAGATAGAACAATGAAATTAATACGATGACAAATAAGGAAACAATATGTTTGTAAGATTTTCTGTAAAAGCCATTTACAGGTTTGTGGATGGGTAAGTGAAAATGAGATATACACATGAACACGTAGATGCATACCCCCCACACACACACACACACACACACACACACACACTATCCCCACAAACCTTCCCTCCACAAACATGCACACACACACACACACACACAAACCTCACGAACCTTCCCTCCACCAACAGACAGACAGACATGTACACACACCCCTACTGATACAAAATTGTTTGGATGCTTGCACTGTGAGGGATAATTGCTTTCGCAAAATGTGCATTGAAATAACTCTAAGGTTTATGTAAAAATTGTATTTATTTTATACAGCATTTTTAATGCTCATTATTCAAAGAACAAATTTTGCATTGTGTAACCATGCAGTGACTTGTAAATGTTTATGTCCTTTTATGAGATTTGAACCACAAGACTTAATTGTGAAGTGGTATGGTTACTGAATTGTTGGGGTTACTTCCAAAATGTAACAATTTAGAGGAAGGAACACCTAAAGCACTCATGGATCTGCAAATGTCCCCCACCTGGTTAACTCCCCCCACCCCCTGCTTTGCCTGCCCATTACTACAGCCTCATCTCCAACACTGACAGACACTCTAACTTCCTCCAACTCCATCTACTATACCACCCCATACTCTTTTTCACTCGTATACCACTGCAGATTTCTAAATTACCTATCCACCAACTACTTCACACACACTATATCCCTACATCTACTACATATATTAATACCTTACTTTCCTGCTTCTTATACCTATCGTATCATCCTCTCAACCTTCCCCATCTCTCTCTCGTTCCCTGTTACTTTTTCCCCTCTACCTACCTACCTGAGCAACTCCTCCACTACTCTATTCTACACTACCTCACCAATTTGGAATACCTAATCCATAAACTGATTATCTGTGTGTAATCTATACAACACTGTTAAACCTGAATCTCACTTTGCCTTAAACTGACCTATGTCACCCTCGTACCCAATATGTTAACTTGAATTAAATATGTATAATATGTTACTTGTCTATATTAAGACTCTTCCTTTCTATGAATTTGAACACCTCTGTATTCCTTGTAATGATTATCTGAATTTTACTGTGGAGCTTTTCTCCTTGTAATAATTGTCCGAATTTTACTGTGCAGCTTTTCTCCCCCAGGACTCCACTGAAAATGGACATGCATCCAGTCGGAGTTTCCCAGTCAACAAATGTAACAAATAAATAAAAAGATGCATTTAAGATATGGTTTCTTAGGAACAGTATGCATCTGCAGTATGTCAAAATTACAGTATTTCCAAGCATTACACAGTAAATCAAAATGTCTATTTGCCCTGGAAGATGCAATGAAAAGAAAGAAAGAGGAAAGGAGAGGATCAGAGAGTTATACTGTTTTTGTTGATACTTAAAGGGTTCACAGGATTACACTGGCAATTTTTATATTCATTTTTCCTGCATGGATTTAGTAAAGTGCCATCAGTAATTCTCAAAGCCTTTTAAGGGAATGTACACAGAAGAGGACTAATTAATCAAAACCAATTAAGGACAAAGGGAGAGAAATGAATCCAGTTACAGGACAATGAGAATCAGGTTACAGGGAATAATGAGAAATATGTTAAAAACTATGACAAAAAGGTATAAGACTACTCGCTGAATTAAATGTGATGCATCAGAAAATGTTAAGTGTTGCATGAATCACATTTTTAGGTCTGTGCATTGGGGTGATGGTTATTTATCAAATGTGAGACACTTTTAGTGGTTGTAGTTTTAAAGGGACTGATTTGTTCAGTAAAACAGATTTAATGACTTTCTTGTCTTGAAAGTAAGGGCATCAATGGCTGAAGATTTTGTTAGCATTCTATCATTAAGAAACAAAGTTATTTCAATGCACATTATGTACAGATCACTTTTCATAATAGGCGCAAGTATGTGTATGTGATCAAACAGATTTTGCAGTAGAGCATCAAAGCTGACACTGTTCGTCTGAAAAGTGGAGTGCCATGTTCAATGTGACATGCTTGTTATCATGAGTAATATAACTACCTGAGGAAACGAGTAGTGAAGGTTGCTCAATGAGATTCAGAATATTGAAAATCAGGCTTTAAACGTGCATTACTTAAGTGATCATGGAATGTGGGAAACTAAATGATACTAAAATGGTATTCTGGTTTAACTTGGGGAAATAGCAGTCACAAAAGAAATGATTTTAACTTACATCAGGACAAGTTGTAGACTGATCTGTGTAAGTGCAATGAGAACAGTAGAAAAGGCAAAATATATATATTATACATAATATATATATTTATATATATATATATTATATATATATATATATATATATATATATATATATATATATATATATATATATATATATATATATATATATATATATACATACATATACATGGTAAATCTAGATGGTTGTTGCAAGGAGCAGGGTGCACAACATTAGAGATCCCGCTCTTTCTGAAAAATTTAAACAAACATGTATTTCTGAAGTTAGCAAATGTAAACAAGTGATGTATTCTGAGTCAGGAAAGGGAAAAAGTGTAAAATGCCAATACTAAATAATTCCATATAGTAAAGTAAAATGGGAACTCGTCTGGGTATATTTCATAAAGATCTCAAATTTTCATAAGTCAAAAGATTACAGCCATGGCTAACCAATCTGTTTCCAGGTTGGGGAGGGAGATTTTTAAAAAGGTTCTTAGCTGTAACTTTTATAATTCTGATTTTGATATGCTTTGTGTGTAAACCCAGACTGATAAAAATAGTAAAAAAAAAAAAAAATTTGTAGTAATGAATTAGTGACAAATCACAAACTATATCAAACAGAGAGTAAGTGGTAGCAGTCAAACAAGTAAATGTGTTTAACTTCGTGTTAATTTTTCCTCCACCACATTGTTCATCCTGAGTTACTTTTCGGTACTGATTTGAGGATGATTGACAATAAATCAGATGTCTGTATCATACAGCTCTGGCTTAGATCTCCTGTACTCTCTTTCTGAGTACTCAAAGTTAACAAATTAATTAAAGGAAGAACTGTTAACAGGATAGTGGCAAGGGACAAGTGTCAGTGATTTTTTTTCTAGTAGAATCACTACAAACATTACTTCTAAGCAAACAAGGCCAGAAAGGATAAGTGTGTTCTGTGACAATTATTTCAGGCATTGCTTCTAAGCAAGCTAACCCAAAAGGAATATTTGTGTTCTGTGACATTACTTCAGTTATGATGCTAAAAAGTACTCATCTCAAGTTGAGATAAGACAGCATAGTTGAGCTTTGTTCGTGAAAATTGTAATGTGAACAAAAGGTAAAAGATAACATGCTTAGAAATATTAACAATCTGAACTGTCATTAAAATAACAAAAATATAAATTATTGCACAATACTACTGTCAGCTAGAAAAATGATTGAAGAATACTCTAGAATGAACCACCTATATTGAGAAACTGCTGAGTTTTGCACTCTATGTATAAAGTTAACCATGTGGTCTGCCATTTTAGATTTGTTTTTGTGTAATCTCAGAATGCTGCTACATTTAATCCCACAACACGATTCATGTCTCAGTGAATTTGCTCGAGATGCACAGCAGTAGAATGTTTACAGGGTCAAGACAAAGAATTACCTTATATATGATGTACTTAACATTGGGAAAAGACAGTAAATCTCTAATTTGTCCTTTTAAAATACCATAACATTCTAACTCCTCTCCATCCTGACCTTAACTATTGCATGGTCTCTTCAATGCCTTTATATCACCTATGCTGCTAGTCCAATCCACAGGTCCACTACTTCCTCTGTGAAAAAAGTACTTACAGAGCTGCAAAGAGCATTTAGTTCCTACAACTGGCAGCCTATGCCAAACTCCTTCGGTGGTGTCTTTCCTGTCCAAAATGACCATTTTCCATAATCTCCCTTATATGATCTTGTGCAACAATATTTTATGTCCCATCTCTTCTGGTCTCAAGTGAGAAGAGCTCTAGCTCCTCTAGCTTCTAAACATACTTCCTATTCCTCCATCTTACTGCTGTTTCTGACAGCATAGCCTGATGCTGTCTTCCTTATATGTCCTTCAGACATACAAACAGTGCTAAACGTGTAGTCTGACCAAGGCCCTGTGAGGTAGGTAAAGAAATGTTTTCTTCTGGAATGTATCCCCCTGGAGAAGCACCACTGCATTCTGTCTGCTGCTTCAAATGCCCTCTCACTGTACTCCCCATGGTCAAATACAGGTGTGATCAACACCTCCAGAGCCCTCTCCTGCACTGTTGCATCAGTTTCACTACTTCTTGCTGACATCTCATACCAGGGCTGTTATGTCCCAGAAGAAGCACCTTGTGTTTGCTTGCAATGAACTTCAAGTGCCAGCTTTCTGCCAATAAGTTTGGTCTTTCCACATCTACCATTGCTGAACCTTTTCTTGCTTATCATCAACAAAGCTGACCATGTTCTCTATCTGCTCACATACATTTGTCTGAGAAAAAGATAGTGAACAGCACTGACCCAAAGACAAACCCCTGTAGTACTAGTCACTTAAGTAATGTCTGACATTGCTTCTCTCACCTCAACCCTCTCTGTCCTACTATTCAACCATGAAGAAACTTCAGTCTCTGTCTTACCCACAGCTCATCCAGTTTTCCTATCAGCATCCTTTGTAGGACAGAGAGGCCTTGATGAACTCCAGGGCCGTTGGTACTCCCCTGCCAAGTTCTTCTCTAACCCAGTCATAAAACTGGAGAAAGGTTCAACACCCTCAACTGTCTCTGCAACCGTCCCTGCCACCGTTATTAAGATAACAAGGCTGTAGTTTTCTGATATCTTCTGCCCTCCACTTATCTATTTCTTCTACAGTAACCAAAAGTTTGCTGTAAGTCTCCATCGAGTAGGTATCTGCAACACAGTGATGAGGTTTCTGAGGACTGTGAGGCATCCCATATGATACTTGTGCTTTGTCTTCCCTAACAGCTGACAATCCACCCTGATCTGCTTACTCCTGTAACTAAAATGATCTCCACCAACCATGCCTTATCCACACTAGCTCCTAAACTTTGAAAGGAACTGTCACCAAACATTGAATTTAGACTGCAACTCAAAAATATGCATTCAAACTAAAATTCAATGCCAAAATAGGACACACAATATAATCCAGACTTCCTCTACTCATCTTTGCTCCTACAAAAAACAATTCAACTTGTTTTCCCTTCAGGTTATACAGTAACTCACCAACATACAAAATTGAAGGAGTGTATTAATTGGAATATATCTAATCTTGTATAAATGTCTTTGGAATATTCTCATATGCATCTACTGTGAACACAAAGTAGGTTAAGTTTCTTACTTACACTGTTATTAAGTCACTTGAGCTATGTCTGCAATTGGTCCACTGAGATCAGTGCTCTATCCCAGTAAACACAAATAAATAAATATATAAATGAACAAACCTCCATACCATCTATTTTGATATATGTCAAATTTTCTCACCATTCTGCCCTACCTCCCTCACATTATGGTACCCTCCCCTTGCTTTCCATTGTGAAAACTACAGCAAAGTAATACCTGCAACTAGCTTGTAAAGGTAACTGAGAAAAATTATGAAAAAGAACTCTAACTTATGCAGAAAACATACTAAGGTCACCAGACTTGTACAAAAATCTTCATAACCTCTTCTACTGCACTTGGGAAATGAACAGAACTGAGCAGTATCAATGATAAAATAATAACAATGAGAACATTTAGTATGTTGTGTAGAAATAAAAATAAAAGAAATTACTGAAAAGTGAGGCTAGCTAAGAACCAAAAAACACTCAACATGTTTAAGAGAACACAGCAGCTTCCAACATTCCTGGAGAAGGATGGATACCCAGGTCCCACTATCTAAAGCAAAACGCTAAAGGTGCTGTCCACTTCCCTCTCAATAAAGTATAAAATAGCTAATATGTTCACCGTTACAAAGAGAATCGAAACACAGGATCTCACTATCAGGCCACAACCACCAAGAACAAATCGCTAATGTACTGAGCAGCACAAAAATATAATCCTTACACACAGGTCACTTGCTTTTAGAGCAAAAAATGCCATAGACCTAATAATGCAGATAATACAGATTAAAGGAAATTTAGTGATAATCCCGGTTGTTCATTCAGCCGAAAGATACATTCATACTTTAAAAAGAGTTCATCCTGAACAGGCTAGCAAACTTCAGATTTCATCAAATAGTCTTCAACAACAAGAAAGAAAGTACAGTTGTGTAATAACTTACTATACCAGTAGATGATCTAAAGATCACTGCTGCATTTTTCCTAACATGGGTTGTCACCACTGATGTTTGGCAGGGGTACCAAAGCTTTACCCTCTTCAAAGTCATGTATTCAATGCATGACCTCAACTCATAAGCACAGGGTGTATAAAACAGATGTATGAGCATGTTTCTCAGACTATCAACAAGCCAGAATCCTGAAGACTACTGAGAGAAGAGACTGGTCAGCTAGGAGGGGCATAGTTCATACAGGTAATTAAATTCCCCTATTTCCATGCAGCAGAGTAGAGCCAAAACAAAGGGAGAGAAGAAGGTTGAAGTAAACAAGAGAAGAGGGGAAGAAAGGTGGGAAAGAATACTGCAACAGTGATCAGGGGAACATCTACTGTTATGGCAAGTTCTTACACAAGAGCTGAAAGAGGTAGAAAGAAGGGTGGTTGGCTAATGAGCAGATGAGCTGTCTAGTAGTCCAGACAGGACAGACCCTAGCCCTGGACCTGGAGAAAGCATACATTTTGTAGTGTTTGGTGAAAATGTGCACAGAGAACCCAAGTAGCAGCTACAAAGATACACTTGGAGTCTATTCCCTTGTAAAAGGCCCCTGAGGAAGCCACTGCCCTAGTGGAATTAGAATTTGGACAGGACTTGCCATAGTGAGAATAGCAGAAGGAAATAGCCTTAGAGATCTAAGTTGCAATAGATTGTTTGGAGACTGACTGGCCATGCTTACGGCTCATAAAAGTTATAACAGCTGGTCAGTCTTTCTGAAGAATTTAGTTTTGTCTAGATAAAATCTCAGCTGTCTGTGAATGTCCAGAGAATGTAGGATTCTTCCTCCCCCTATTTTGGGGGTTGGAAAAGAAAGCACATAGGTGAATAGCCTAATTGTGGGACAGCTTGTTCACTACTTTAGACATGATGGACTGATTAGCCTTGAGAGTCACCCTATCTTTGAGGAAAATAAGAAAAGTTGGATTGACCATGAGAGCTTCCAACTTAGAAACTCTCTGAGCCAATGTAAAAGCCAACAGTGGAATAGTTTTCCAAGTGCAGAATTGTAAAAGTGGCAGGAGATGCTTTTCCTGTACAAAATTAAGATCCCAAGGAGAAGAGATGGGTTTCCTTGGTGGATTAAGATGCAAGACTCCCCTCAGAAAAACCTTGGCCTCTGCTCTCGCCGTAAGTAAGGGCTGACAGGCAGGCATTGATGAACAACAGTTGAGCTTTGATAGAGTAAGCACAATTGGTAAGACCTGATGCCTCCCTGTTTATGAACCACATAACTGGTGCTTCCATGTACATTAGAAATGGTCCTGGTTTCCATAAGTGGGAGAAGGTCTGCAGCACTTGCAGAAGAGCCCCCATTTCCTTAAGATTTATGTGTTCCTTCAGGAAAGGATAGCTGTGTAAAATCTTACCATAACCATGGGTGTCCTTCTCTTCTATGTTGCAGTATTCTTTATATGAGGGATGACTGCTGTAAGCAATCCTGACGTCCAGCCAATATAAAAAAGCCTTTTACCACTGCAGGGTACACAGGACATTGCACATAGGCCTACAGACAGCATAGGCCATAAAAGTGACATCCGCACATACCATCCTCAGAACTGAATGCCCCAGTAGTAACACCAGCTTAAGGAACAAAAGGAGACAAACCTACATCAACAGGAAAAAAACATGAACTGGGGGAAAGGTGGGAGGGACATAATAGTGCAAATCAGAAGAGAAGGACATCTATGGTTATGGTAAGATTTTACACAACTATTCTATGTCCTTCTATTCCTATGTTGTAATATTCTTTACATGAGGGAAAATACCATAGCTCATGAAGAGGAGATGGAGGAGGAAGGAGCAGAGGCACACTCTAGAAAGCCAGGAAGAATGTCTCTAGCAAAGCCCACTCTGGATCTGGACATGTCATCCAAATTGTAATGTTTAGTGACAGTGTGAACAGAAGTCCAGGTGGCTGCTTCCAAAATAGCAGTAATGTCCAAACCCTTAAAAAAGGTACCAAAAGAGGCACAGCTCTAGCAGAATGAGCCTTAACAGGGGAAGAGAGACTTCCAAGTAGAAAATGTCCGTTTGGAAACAGGCCCTCCCAGAGCCTTGGGATGAAAAGTCACAAAAAGCTGATCAGATTTTCTGATAGCCTTAGTTTTATCCCAAATAAAATCTGAGTTGTCTATGCACATCCAAGGTATGTAGGACCCTCTCACTAGGGGACTGTGGAGGAGGAAAAAAGGTGGGCAAATTAATAAGCTGATTAAGTGACAACTCTTTCACAACCTTGGGCATAAAGGAAGGACAGGTACGCAA
Organism: Protopterus annectens; assembly: GCF_019279795.1. Classification (NCBI taxonomy): domain Eukaryota; kingdom Metazoa; phylum Chordata; order Ceratodontiformes; family Protopteridae; genus Protopterus; species Protopterus annectens. Next base: position 314,885,614 of record NC_056741.1, read on the forward strand.
AGAAACCCTAACCTTATGAAAAACTAAGAAGGGTGGAAAGCCCATCAAAGCCTGAATCTCAGACACCCTTCTGGCAGAGGTGATGGCAAGTAATAGCACAGTCTTCCAAGCACAATGTTGCAGAGAAGCTGTAGCATGCATGTTCAAAAGGAGCCAAAGTGAGTTTTTCCAGAACATAATTTAGATCCCAATGAGGTGGAACAGGTTTCCTGGGAAGTTTAATGTGATGGAAACCTTTTAAGAAAATGTTTACCTCTAATTTAGAAGCCAATGGAAGAGTCAAAGGCAGACAAGCAGAAATGGCTGATAAATGTACTTTAACAGAATGATAAGACAAGCCAGCCTTCAGCAGTTCACACATATAGGATACAACCAAAGGAATGTCCACAGATAGTGGATCTAGGTAATGCGACAGACAGCAGATGGAAAACCTCTTCCATTCTGATGAGTAGGATTTCCTGGTACTGGGTTTTCTGGCCTCCTGCAGAACCCTAAGTAAGTTCTCAGAAAAGAGGTATCTGAAAGGAATCAAATATTTAATCACCTCAATGTCAGATGTGGGTGCATGAGGGACCCCTTGTCTTGTGTGAGAAGATCCACCCTGTCAGGTAACTTGTGATGAATGCCCTTGGCTAAATGCAGAAGAGAGAACCAATGCTGTCTGCCAAAAGGGTGTCACCAGCATGATTTTCGGTTTCTCCTGCTGAATTTTCAGCAGGACTTTCTGAATGAGAGGGAAGGGGGGAGAATACATACAGAAACATCTCCTTCCAAGAAACTATAAGGGCATCCACCTTCCAGACCACAGGACCTGGGACTCTGGCATAAAATTGTGGAAGCTGTCTGTTCAAAAGGGGAGGCAAAGAGATTGACTTAAGGTGTACCCCACTGGTGGAGAATGTCCAAAAACACATCCCTGTGAAGCATCCATCCATTCAAGGACCTGCTGAGTGCATCTGCCACTATATTCCGACTGTAGGAGATATAGACTGCCTGGAGAGTGACCTGGCACTTATCTGCCAGCTCCCACACCATGAGAGCTAGTCTGCACAGAATATATTATTTCACCCCCCCCCCCACCTTTTTGTTTACATATCAAAGTAATGTGGTGTTGTTTGTAAACAGTCTCAGGGGTCCTGGATGTAAAAAGAGTATGGAAAGCCTCAACAGCCAGCAGAAGAGCTCGCATTTCTTCTTTATTTACATGTTCTTGCCTTTGAGAAGGGGACCATAGGCCTTAAACCTTTAAGTTTGCAAAGGCTGCCTCCAACCCATGTCTGAGGCGTCTGTGAAGAGGATTTGAGTAGGAAGAGAAGGATGCAAAGGAAGACCTGGGTTTAGTGAAAACTGTTGAATCCACCAATGTAGCTCACTCTTTAGACAAGGAAGAAGGGGAAGGACAAACAACAATTGGTGCAGATGCTGTCTCCAAACTGACTTTAGGAACCACTGAAATTTCCTCATGTGCAGTTTGGGCAGAGGCAACATGGGGGTAGTGGATGACATAAATCCCAGCAGTCTGAGAAACTCCTTGGCTGTCAGACAGTGCAAATGGAGAAGGTTTTACAAACAGTTGATTAGAAACAGACCTTTTTGAGGAGTTGGGGAAGCCACTATTAGGCCTGTCTGTATCCTGCACCCCAGGAAAACATGGTCCTGGTAAGGGGAGAGGAAGGACTTTTTGAAATTTATGGTGAAACCCAATCTTTGCAGAAGAGAAATGACAAAAAGAAAGCAGAGGAAAGTCACTGGAAGTGATGCCTGGAGCAGCATGCTGTCCAGATAAGGGATGACCAGTATACCCTGGATTCTGAAGAAAGCAATGACAGGAGCCAAGCATTTTGTAAATACCCTTGGTGCCATAGAGACACCAAAGGGCAAAGCAGATAACTGACACAACAGAAAAATGTTGACATTTCCTATAGAAGGAATGAATGGGAATATGAAGGCAGGCAGAGAGAACATGAAAAAGGTTGGAACCTTTAGGAAGGTGATGAGGTGAGTAAGGTCCAGAATGGGTCTCCAAAGGCCATCTTTCCTGGGTACAAGAAACATCTTGGAATATAAACCTCTCCCTCTTTGGGGCAGTGGAACGTCTTGTATACTTCCCCTGGGACTTCAACTCCTGAAGCACCTCTGGAAAAAATTGAAGTTGTTCTTGTGGTGGTTGAGGAATTCACATGAAGAGATGGAGATTTCCAGGCCATGAAGTACCCTTTGTGTATAATGGAAAGGACCCAAGAATCCTAAGTTATGTGCTCCCAGGCTGGGAGTGACAGGGAAAGACACTGAGAAAAAGGGATGTGTGAGAAGCATGGGTGGTAGTCACAGACTACCTGGCTTGTCTGGAAAGGGCTGCTTCTGGGAAGGTGCAGACTGAGTGGGCTTAGAAGCAGTTTTCCTAGCCATCTTCTTACCTCTAGGAGGTGTGCAAGATTGTTTCCTAACAAAAGTAGTTTTAGCTGGATAATTCCTTTGAAATTTAGGAACCAGAGACACAAAAACAGGTCTTAAATCCTGTAACACCTTCCCTTTCTAATGCAGTGACTTGAGCAAAGTAGCTGCAGCAGTCCCAAATAAGGCATTATTATCTAAAGGGGCATCGATAATGTTATCCTTGAAATCATCAGGGAGTGGTTTGAAGCCTTAACCAGGAATATTTTGTCAAGACAGAGCCCAACGCAGCACTCTAGAAGATGCTTCAGCTGCATCATACCTGCATTTAATGGAATGATAGGTCACCTGAGGAGAAGCCCCCAAAACAGAGCAGAGTTAGGATTTAACTTTCGAATCTGGAAGGTCAGAGAAAAGCTGAGAAGACTGAAAAAGAAGGCAAGGCGTACTTATTCATATGGGTCTGGTAGTTCATAGCACAAAAAGCCAGGGTAAGCTGAAGTATACACCTTTTTCCCCAACCTTTCTATAACTCTCCTCTCCTTATCAGTCTGGATGGTTTATCAGCAGCCACAGAAACCACAACTGGATCAGCAGAGGGGCATTTGTAAAGAAATTTACAGTCCTAAGGAACTCTGTAAAAACCTATCTGGCCTTTTAGGGGCAGGAGGTTGAATATGTGCAGCCTCTGATGCAGAAGAGAAAGCATCAAGAAAAGCTGGGAAAACAGGAGACACAGCACATGGTGAAGGAGAGTCCAACTGAAGTAAATCATAGTATATTTTCTGCACCTCAAACATATAACTACCTTGGATTGCCATTCAAAATGTTTCATCATGTTCTGGATTGTTTCTCCATGAGGGAATTCCTCAACAGGGGAATCTAGAGACAGAGAATCCTCTTTACCCAAAGAAATTATCAAGGAGAGTGCAACTGAGATGGCTAGTCTACAGAGAGATCTGAATCATAATCCTGTTCTTCAGAAGATGTCATAGTGAGTTTTTGAGGTGTAGCTTGTGCCTGTAGAAAGTGAAAGCAGGGAGGTTTCAGAGTCATTATACTTTCAAACAAGCCCTGGGAGAAATCCATCCACTCCTTTTCCCCATTTCCTAAAAACTCTGTATCCATGAACTACAACATAAGCGGTAGTATACTTAACACTAAAAGTGTGATAAGAGACCTTGGGACACAGGTGGACAGTAGTCTCTCCTTTGATAATCACATCGCCACAGTAGTCAGGAAATCCTTCTACGTGGCACACCTCATCACAAAAGGTTTCTCATCCAGAAAAAAAGAGGTCATTGTTCCCCTCTACTCATCACTCATTAGACCCATTATAGAGTACAACGCCCCTTTTGGTATGTACCTCACAAGACATCTACAACAACTGGAAAGGCCGCAGAAATACCTCACAAAGAGTATTACTGGCCTCAAACAGATGCCCTACGCAGACCATCTCAAAAAAATCCAGCTTTACTCTGTCGCATATCGCCTACTCAGAGGTGATCTCTGCCTAACAAACAAAGCTATGTCAAACCCAAAGCTGTTGGACATGCTCCACTTAAAGAAATCCCAATCCCTCCGAGCTACACGCTCTAGGGACCTAAACCTTGTCACCACAATAAAAAGAACATGCCAGAGGGATAGATTCCTGACCCAGAGACTTCCCATACTCCGGAATAAACTACCTATCTATATCAAACAAAGCTCATCATTAGCACTCTTCAAGAAAAATCTTGATGATTGGATGGGAAATAGGAAATTCACCCTGGGGATCACCTCTGTAGCTCTGCTCGACAGTGGCATAGGAAAATAATTTTCGTGGGTGGCAAAAGCCAGGGTACCAAAAGCCAGGGTACCTTTTTGGCTGGGCTTGTATAGGCCCCAGGGCCGATAGCCCAGTACCTACCTATGAACCTACTGTGGGAGAGGCTACATGTCTAGCCTTTTTTTTTTTTTTTTTATCAGAACATCTGCTTTGATGAAACACAGAGGTTCAGAACCCTGCCTTACCTCTATTAAGGTACCTGGGATCTCTTCTATAACTAATATTTGAGGGATACTGTGAGGGCCCTCTGAAACGATAAGTCATGGTTCATCAGACATATCTGCAGTCTGCAAGGTCTCAGGAGACATAGTCTATGACATGGGTCTCAGAAGTGGGCAACTGAGAGGTAAACTGATGTACCACAGGTTCTGAAACCTCAGTAGGTACATCAGAGTCTGAAATGTTAAACTGCTGCACATCTGCTCTGGACCTTTTAATTTTCTTCCTTGGTGTAACAGGGATGTCTGGGGATGTGGATTCTGGCACCTTGAGTTGAGCTTAAGATGCCAAATTTCCAAAAAGGTTTTGTGAGAAGAAAGCCTCTAAAGGTTTTTTGGAATAAATGATTGACAAATGGAACAGGACTTGTGATAGTGTTCTATACCTAGACAGAAAAGGCACTTCATATGCAAGTTCTTGTTTGGAATCTGCCTACTGCACTGGAATTTACCCCTCCAAGTTGACATCGAACAGATTTTGAACAAAAACATATTTCAGTCAGGACATCAATGCTAAGTTTTTGTAATGTAACATTCAATAATTGAAACATATGCATAGAGAGAGTACAATAAAATGTACCCAAAGTTTTGACTATGGTTGCTGTATTAATAATGAACCACGATGGCTCAATTAACCCAGAAGGAAATGCAAATAGAGCACAGAAGGCATAACTGATGGAGACAAAAGAGACATCACACACTGGTGGCCCCAAGGCAGCATCCAAAAAAAAGCAATCAGATGTGACACAGTAGAGTACTTCAAAACTGCAAGTAGTCTTTGTACCTGTACTAAATTAATAAAATATAATGCAGCTCTAAACACAAGTTATTATAGTAAAGTAACTAAGTACACTGAAAAAAAAAAACTTCACTACAGCTAAGAACAAAATACGTGACGGGGACAGTATTTTAGAAGCAACACTAGGCAAGTGACTACAACATGCCTGGCTACATCTTTAAGTAGATATAGTTACAATTCTTGCTGCCTTTTTCAATCACTTAAGTGTTCTCTTCCCAAATCATGCAGAGCCATACATGACATCCCAGGAGTGAATTTGTGTCCATCCATCTAATCACCAAAACTAGCCTTAAAGGTAGTGAAGGTAGTATTTTGATCTACAGTGGTAACTTATTCCATAGGCTGAATATACACTGAGCTAGGAACCCATCCCTCCAATGAATCTTGCTTATTTGCTGGTTTAGAATTAGATTTAGGTCCCTAGTGCAGCTATTGGCAGAGCCATGTTTTTTGCAAATAAATACAAGATCACATAGGAATGGGTCTTTGGTCAAACAGGACTGGATCTTCAATGGCTTTAAGTAAGACCTAGGCCATCTCGTGGCAGCCAGTAGCCTACTGAGTACAAGAAGAGTTGTGCTAATATATGGGAATAGTTGAATCATTTAATTCTTTTAAATTTTCTTGGTTAAAATTCTCTGGTGTCTTTCCATTATGCTTGAATCCAAATCCTTCCATGATCCACCCTGTACCCATACACTAAGATACTGTATACAGTGCATACAACAATGTTACTGCTTTACAGCAATGTTCTTGTTCATTGTGCTGTTTTTTCATTACTGTAAAAGTGTAACTGTTTACGCTTTAATAACATGTTTTATTGATTTTGTTTTTAACCCATGGGCTGAGCCAGAGAATGGACAAGAAGGATTAGAGCTCTACTCAGGTCAACAAACAAACACTTAAAATTTGTGCATATCAAAGGGGCAGTGTATTCAATGAAAGATCTGCAAAGGGAAGACTACAGCAGTATGACGACTTGATACTGAGGATATTCTCTTGGAAATTAACTTGACCATACAGAAAGATTTCCTGACAATGGTGGAAACATGATGACTGAATCCACATAAATACCAGAGTCGCTTATGCCCATGGTCTGAAGAAGAGTACCATTTCTAGCATATATGAGGTGGGATCACCCCCCCCCCCCAAGAAAGTTACTACACTGAAACTTTCTGCATTTGGCTTGAGAATGCATTTGCTACACCAGATATGTGCATACTCCAATTCTTGACGGAGCCTTTTAGTATCAGTGTGCGAGCAGGTAATAGTACCCAGCTTGCCATCATCAGCAAGCTTGGTGAACCACACTTCCAGAATATTGACTTCCATGTCTGCAAAACAAATATTAAAGTGGAGAGGGCCCAGCAGTAAACCTCCGGCATTGCACTAATTACAGTTTTACGGTCAGAGTACCAACAATTTTCTTAACTTAGGATTTATTGGAAAGCCAATTTGCAATCCAACTGATGAGCATAGGGGTTCATGTCAAGTTCAGCTAATTTCCAATAGCACCCACAAGGAGGATAAAGTCAAAAGCCTAAGCCAGGTTGAAAAAAGCGACATGAACATACTGACCACTTTCCATAGCCTTGGAAACATTTTCAAAGAAGTTTAATAGGTTCATGAAAGAGGACATGTCCTTCACAAAATTGAACGGAGTTCGGTATAGATTAGTTAAGCTGCCAATGTCTGCAATAATGAGTTCTGCTAGGACACATTCCATGTGTTTACATATATGGCTGCCGAGACTGATAAGCCTATAATTATCTGGGTCCATAGAGAAGTCACCCTTTTATAGAGAAGTCACAATGGCCACTCTCCAGGCATTAGGTATAAGCTCTGTAGATAGGCTGTGGTAGAACAGGTAAAATAACATACTAGGCAGACAATGTATACTTTGCAGTGATGATGATAATGCAGTCTGGTTCCATTAATATTTTATTTTTAGCCTTAAACAGGGATTCTAAGATTGGTTTCAGTGATGCGGGGACTACATTTTCAGGGATAATAAGGGCAACAACATGGGCAGGTCAGCAAAAATTTGCAATTTGTCTGCTAAGCCACTGGCTATATCCAAGGGATCAAAATGTGTGATATTAGTATGGACAAGCTCATTGCATTGTTGAATATTATTCCTTAATTTCCTGGCATAATTAATGAAAAATATTCATTTTTTCTTTGATTTATATAGCAACCTTAAGCTTGTACTCCACTTCATACTTTCCAACAAGGTCCTTGCTTAAATATTTCTGTTTGGGAATGAAAATACATAAGCCTCAAACTTCCACGATAGATGCACATTGAGTAACAGCATAATTCGAGCTCTCCCAGTATGAAAACAGAAACTTAGCAGAGAAAGCCAGTGCCTTGCACTTTTGAGCAAATTTTAGTAACTGGCTAGTAAGTGTGTTACCTGGATGCCAGGAAAAAAGAAATACAGAGGACCTGAAAGAAAATCAGCTACATGTGGGGAAAAACACTGACTGGGAAGAGTACTGCAGCTGTTAAGCAAAATAAAACAGTGCAAGCTCCAGACATGGCTTCCAGTAACCTAGAAGTATAAGACAGCTGCACACAGGCCTGATTAAAATAAAATCAAACACTGATGGAGTATATCAACTCAAATAACAAAGCTGGAAAAAATGATAGAAACTTTAAACAAATATTCAGATGAGGTGATAAAACTACAAAACTCAGACACTGAAATGAAGAAAAGTCTGGCTGAATGCGAGAATGCTAAAGAAGAGATGTTTAAAAAATAGAATTAGAGGACAGAACACGCAGGGAAAACTTGAAATGTTCTGCTGTAACAGAGAGGCTAAAAGGAACAGACTGTATTAAGTTTATGAAAGCACAAATAAGCAACTGGACTGGTATTCCACAGCAGGAGTTATTTGAAAGGGCACATTGTGTGTATGCTCCAAACCTGGCTATGAGAAAGCAACCTAGACCTTTAATAGTAAAGATGCATTCCTACCAGCAGAAGTAGTTGATTCTAACAAAACTGTGGCAGAAGGACAAAGTACCAAAAGTGGGAGACAGTAGAGTGTTTGTGGACAATGATTACTCACTGTACACCAGGTAGATGAAGAGTAAATTTATTCTACTATTCAGTGAATGTCGAGAAGCAGGAGCGAGATTAAAATATCTGTACCCAGCTGTCTTTAAAATATTCTTTCCTGGAGGAAAAAAACATTTTTTTGATGCAGTACATGCTAAGGATGAAATACAAAAGTTTGTCCAACAAAAAGTGAGCTGTGAAACAGGAGGAGATTCGTTTTCTTGATCTCCTGGTAATAAAGATCACAGAGAGACTGTGCCAGTGAAACCTTTCCCAATGTTTCAACAGAAATGCCCGAGAGAAGGAAAAAGCAGAAGAGCCGACTAGAAGAATCAACAGTATGTTCAAAATGAAGCAGAGAGAGATCTGGGAGATGGAGATGAAAAGGAATAAAACAAGTAACTTGAAAATTGACAAATGTGGAATTACAAACCAATAATTACATTTATGAAAATCTGGAAATACTGGAGTTTTTTTTACCTTGTTAAACTTGTAGGGGACTCTAAAGCATATGCCCTACTTCATGTCATTTATATTTGGAAAAAAATACATGGGAAGGGGGAAGAGGAGGGATAAAGTTAACTGTAAGTAAACAACTTTGTTCTTAATAGTACATTTTTGTAGTGCATGATTTTCTTTGCATGCTACAAAGTAAAGTTTTCTCAGTTATTTTTAAGTGTAATGGGGGTACAAATGTAAACAGGAGCTACTATTTTTATTCTCTTCTTCTCACTTTCTCCTTGTTTAATTTTAAGAAATGTAGGTCCTGCAATGTAAAAACAAAGAAGAAGAAAAGTCTGGTCAAAAGAGCATGACAAAAGAAAAGAATGATGTACTTTTTCTCATTCTTGCATAGGGGAATGACTGGATTAAGGCACTTAGCTTGATCTGGTAACAAAGTTTAAGAGAAAGTGAGTAAATGAAAAAGAACACTGAATATTATAAATATTTTTTTCTAGCAAATAAATGTATGCTTAATAGCAACTCTATCTGGTCAGACAATCTGATAAAGAGAAATGGCTAAGAGAAAATGTTTTCTGAAAGCATCCCAGTGTTTCCCCATCTGGGAGAGCTATAAAGAGGAGACAAAGCCAGACAGCACTTAGTAGAAGCACAGACTGTACCATGTGTCTTAGCACGGATGGCATTTATTTTAGGTTAACCCAAGTCTGTCAATGTGGCTGTCAGTTTGGGACACTTGTTCCTATTAGGAGGGTAAAACTTCAATATTTGAAGGTGTACATAGTTTTGTCTGTTATTATTAAGAGGTTTGAGGGGGTATTAGGGGTGTGCTTTTTTTGAGAGTTTTCAATAAAACAAAACATATTGTAAGATGTGACTAGGTTCAAGTGGATATGACAACAACTGTACAAAAGATCAACCTGCCAAACAGTGTATGCATGTAATATAAAAGCTGGAACTAGACACTTAACAAAAAGCTGTTACAAATAAAAGGTGGGAATACAAACTTTTTTACACAATGATGCTTTCTGCAATGTCTTTAAATGTCAATGGTGTCTCAGATAAATACAAACAAGAAAGAGTAGTGCACTATATTAAAAATGTAGAGAACAAATAGCTATGCTACAGGAGAAACTTCAAAAGAACAGAACATGTGAATCTGATAAAGAAAAGTTTTCCGGGTGGCTGTTCAGCTGAATACTGGGGCAAATGAAAAGATGAGTACTTGTATTCATTGCAAGAAGAGCTCCAATAGTGATAGAAGAGGATAAAAAGATAATAATGGTAGATTTATAGTATTAAGGGGCTAGTGGTAAGGCTGGAGGATTACACAATGGCTTGTATTTATATTCCAACTAAAACTGCTACATGGACCTTAAGAAAATTCTGGAAAAGATAATAAGCTTTTAGCAAGGAATATTACTTACAGGTGGGGACTGGAATTTGATTTGCAGCAGTGAAGATGTGTCTGGGGAGCCAGAATGGAAATATAACAAAGGAAGGTAGCTTTTTGAGGAAATTTATGAAAATATTTGGCGTGGAAGATTTGAATTCAGTACTAGGAATTTGGAGTGAATTTACATATTATTCCTCAAGATACAAAAACTGGGCTAGGCTAGACAGAATTTACATTTCACAGGAACATGTGCATTTAACTGAAAGTCTTGATAACTATTTCAGATCACACACAAATAATTAAAATAAAAACACAGGGAATGAAATAACAATGAGACACTGGTGCCATACCTCTCAACTATCCAGATTTTTGCCTCATATTTTTGGTCTGTTCTTCATGAAATTTCTGTTTTTCTGGCAAATCATCTGGATGATCTGAGGAATGAAGCCACCAAAGAATGATTTCAGTTTCAGACTCCAAATATATCAGAAAATGGATGTTCACACAAACCATGTTACTTTAGCAACTTTCTAAGTTGACAAGAGCAATACTTAATCTGTCCCTGTTTTTGGGCCTTTATTCTCCCATTTTGTCAGGCTTTGGCCAGATTTGTTGCACTAAGACGTCAAGCTTTGTGACTGGTACTTTCCCACCTATCTGTTGAAAAGAGGAATTTAAGAAATGGGTAGTGGAAATTATTCAGAAGCTATTAGAGAAGATAGAAATTTCTTCTGAAAATACAGCTAGGGAGTGGGATAAAATTGAAGTGGAGTTTAAAAACAGGGTGGAAATAAAAGAAACAAAGATATAGTTGAGAAGTAACAAGAATTATTTAGAGGGAGTGACAAATGTTAAAGTACTGTAGAAGAGGGGAATCTCAGAACAAGAGAAGGAGCAACTGCACAATGCTAAACAGAAAATAAGGGATTACCTCACTAATATGCATGAGTTCAGAAAGACTGCTGTTAAGCAACTGTTTTTTTGATAATAACTCTAGAGTATAAAACCTTTTAGTACAATGACTCAAGCAACAGAAAGTAGAAAGGGCTATTGCAAAGCTCAAGGAGCCTATAAACCCTTCTCATTCTTCACCTCAACCTAAGAAGTATAAACAATAAAGTAGCCAGTTTACATGCTTTGATAGCCACACATTCCCCAGACATTATGTGTCTTTCAGAAACATGGCTCAAACCTGCCACAAAGGATGAAGAGATTCTTCCTCCTGGCTATAATATCCTAAGGAATGATCGAATAGCCAAAAAGGGTGGGGGAATAGCTGTAATGTTTAAAAACAGACTTAATATAATTAGAAATACTTTGCACCCCCCCCCAGGTCTCCAATATAGAACTCATTCCAATAAAGATTTGTCTAAACTCCCAAAAATGTATCAATCTTGTAGTGATCTATATCCCACCAGGGAAAAACCTGGAAAACCTTGAACAAACTTTAAGTTGGCTAGCCACGCACTATCCCCAAGAAACCATTATACTAGGAGACTTCAACATTGACTGGTCCCACTGCTCCGCAAAGGCTAATCCCCACCCAATCAATCTTTATGGCTTCTCCCAAAATATCATAACTCCTACCAGACTTGGTAATGCACAGCAAAAGGAGAGCACGATTGACTGGATTCTCACTAATAAAGATGCTAATAATTACACCTCTGGTACCCTCCCAAACAGCCTTAGCGACCACCTTGTCACTTATATTATAAAGCACAAACTCTGCTCTTCATACCCACCCCTATATAAACTTATTAGAAACAAGAAAAAATTCAACCTAGAACTATTTCTAGCGGAACTAAAATCCTGTAACTGGTACACCCTTACTACTCTTCCCCTAGCTGAGAGTGTGTCCTACTTCAATGACACTTTCCTAAATATTCTCAACTCCCACGCCCCAAATCGCCTTGTTAGAACCAAAGACCGTATAGCTCCCTGGCTAACAAAAGAAACCAAAACAAAAATTAAACTCCGCGACCTAGCCTGGAATAAATGGAGAGCTACTAAAACTCCCCTAGATCGTATCAAATTCCAGCAGCTTAGAAACTCCACAAAATCTGACATCACTAGAGATAAAAAACAGTATTACTGTCACCTTTAGGATAAACATAAGTCTAATCCAAAAAAGTTTTGGGCCGGATTTAACAACCTTCTTCATCCTGGTAAATCTTCTACCCCAACACCCGATAAACTCATAAGTAAAAAACCAGAAGAAATAGCCAACGCCTTTAACATCTTTTTTACAGAGACCATCCAAACCCTAGCCAACCAGCTACCCACTTCCTCTTCATCTTTAACTACTCCCCATGACTCATCCCCTTGCTCCTTTACCCTTCAAACTGTATCCACCTCCTACATTCGCACCCTAATAAAAAAACTAAAACCGTCCACTCTTGCGGCCGATCGTCTCCCAGCGGAATACCTCCAACTAGCCTCTGATGTCATTGCCTATCCCATATCAATCTTGATCAATAGATCCATAACAGAAGCCACCATCCCCCCCATTTGGAAAACCTCATATATCATTCCATTACACAAAGGAGGCCCTTCCACCGAAACATCTAATTATAGGCCTATCGCTATACTATCTCCAATAGCTAAAATTCTCGAAAGGTGTATTCACAAACAACTTCTTCACTACCTCACCAGCAATAATCTACTGTCTAGTACCCAGCATGGCTTTCGCCCCCATCATAGTACTACCACTGCCCTCCTCTCCTTTGTCGACTCAGTAAATAGCAACCGCAACAAAAAACTTATATCCTCTGCACTCTTTCTTGATCTATCAAAAGCTTTTGACATGGTCAACCACCAGCTATTACTCCGCACCCTCAAAACCCTTCATCTGGACAACTTAGGCCTAAACTGGTTTAAGGATTACCTTTCCGGCTGGCAACAAGCAGTCCAATGGCAAAATAGTTTATCTCAACTACTCCCTAACAACATAGGTGTCCCCCAAGGCTCCATACTTGGTCCCCTTCTTTTCTCTGTTTTTATAAATGATCTCTACGCTATCATCCCCAATGCCACCTGCATCCAATATGCAGATGACTCTACCCTGATCTGCTCTGATCTTTCTCTCCAGAAGCTTCAAGTAGCCACCCAACAATGTTTCGCCAGAGTTGAAAAATGGTTCTCTGACCTGAAACTTATTCTCAACCCAACTAAAACCAAGTTACTATTATTCTTCCCCTCGTCTTCTACCTCCTTATCCCAAATGTCGCAACCGACTAATCCTAGCTCCTTTTTTGTGGAATCCTCTAATGGAACCATCATAGAACCTGTCTTCCACACCAAACTACTAGGCGTTACTATTGACCACAAGCTTAAATTCGATCTCCACACTTCCCAAACCATTAAATCTGTTAACAAGAAACTAGGTTCAATGTATAGAATCAGGAACTTTCTTACTCCTCATGCAAAATTAACCATTGCCCGAACGCATCTTCTTTCCACCTTACTATATGCCTCTCCGGTACTTTCCTTCCTGAATAAACGTGAGATCTACAACCTTTCTACCACCTACCACCACATAGCCAAATTCATAACAGGAACACCTTATCGTACCCACCATTGCCATAACCTCAAAAAACTCGGCTGGTTAGAACTGCCCAATCTTCTTAAATTTAATCAACTCACGGAAGCCTTCAAAATAATTCATCAACCTGCCAAAACTCCCTCACTGTCCAAAATCCTGACCCCATACAACAATCTTAGTTCCCTTCGGTCATCAAATAGTATTCAAGTATTAACCATCAAATCTAACAACAAGGGTGGCGATGCTCTTTACGCTAACTCTATTGGAAAGCAATGGAATTCCCTTCCCAACAACCTTAGACTCATGACGTCACTCACACCATTCAAAAACAATCTTAGAGAATATTTCAAGTCCCACTGGTTATGCCCATGTCCAACTCCTGATTAATATCCATAGCTTTAACATCATACTGTTTCTTCTCTCTCTCAAACTATCTACAATCTAATTACTTCCTCCTTTTCTACCTATGTTCTCTGACCTATTTAATCCCATGTTTTGTCTCTTTAAGTATGTAAATAATGTTTGTTATGCTGGCTGTTATTTCTTATAATGTAACAATTCTATCAAATTGTAGTGCCTAACTATTTTAATGTTTGGGAGCTTTTCTCCCCGGGCCTCTATTGAAAAGGGATATGTATCCAGCTGGACTAGCCCGGTCAACAAATGTAAAATAAAATAAAATAAATAAAATAACAAGGAAGATAGTAACAGATCCTGTAGAGGTATTAGAAATATTTCAGAAAGTCTGTATAAAGCAGACAAATATGGAAATCAAGGAAAGGTACAAATGGAAATGTTTATGGAAGAATGAAATATGCCAAGGTTAGAGATAGATGATGCTAAATTACTAACAGGATAGGAGGAGATCAGATAAAAATGGTGACGTATACCCAATCCACTGGAAAGTCCTCAGGAATAGATGGTATTCTTGTGGAAGTTTGGAAGCTAGAAGAAAAAAACTGATAAATATCTGGAAGGCTCCGTTTAGCAGCATTTTAAGAGGAGGAGAAGTACCAATATCCTGGAAGAAACTCGTGGTAACGGTAATACCTAAATAGGGTAACGACCCATCTGATCCAGCTTCATACAGGCCCATTTCAATACTAAACCATGACTATGAAGTGTTTACGTCTATAATAGCTAAAAGAATGGCAAAAATGATGCCAAAATTGATAAATAAGGATCAATGTGGTTTTGCGGAGGGGAGGCAAACATTTGATAACATAACACTGATGATCCAGTGGGAATCTGAATATAAGAAAATGCCACTGTTATTTGTGGCTCTTAATGAAGAGAAAGCAATTGACAGAGTAAGCTGGGACTTTATGAGCAGGGTAATGGAAGCATTTGCATTCCCTGATAAAATCATATGGTTGATTAGGAGAATATATAAGGGATCAGAGGTGAAAATTAAAGTGAGTGTGTTCCTCTGATAATTTCTGCTTGAGCAGAGGAACAGGCAAGGGTGTCTTCTTTCCCCTTTGTTATTTGCATTATATTTAAAACCACTGGCAAAGAAAATAAGGGACTCGGAAATTCAAGGATATAAAAAACTGGTATGGTAGTCAAGAAAACTGGCTTTATTTGCAGAGGACATTGTTTTACACCTGATAAAATTAGAAAAGGACATTTCACTGTTATGGAACATTTTGAGACAGTTTCATATCTTTTTGGAATACAAAATTAATGAAGCTAAAACAAAGGCAATAGCTGTAAATTATGTATCCACACACAAATTTGTTCAGTAATATACATATTTATGAGGATATGATAAAATGAAGTACGTAGGAGTATGGATTAAAAATGATTCTGGTGCGGCAGCTAAGGATATGTGGGAAGAGACTAAACAAAATATAAAAAAATTATTTTATTTATTTTATTTTACATTTGTTAACCGGGGGTGTCTGACTGAGCCGAAAAGGCCCTTTTTCAGCAGAGGCCCGGGGAAAAAAGCTCCACAAAGAAAAAATTACAGACACATTAAGTTATTTAGACATGATCAGTATACACACAAATTACAAGAGACATGTTTTTACAGTAGTATGTGGCATATAAACAGATGTTCATCGTGTTACACTGCTGCAGTCATTACACTTGGGTTATCCTGCCATCAGGCGGTTCCCCAGTCGTCCTGAGTTCCAAAGTCTTGATCCGGCGTCGGTTGCTGTCGCCTCCTCCCTGACGTCAGTGCGACAGGGGTATATAAGATGCAGCCGATGCCATTTTCTTCAGTCTTTCTTGCCGCGCAGTACCCAAAGCAAAAGCAGTTCGCAAGTGCCAGTCGGCCATCTCCTGAGATTTTCATTCCGAATCCAGAACCGAAGTCTTCAACAAAGCTAAGTACCCCATTGGGGAAACTTTTTCTTGCCTCAGACTGATGTCAGTAAAAGTTAACAACTGTATTTCTTGTGGGAAGCAAATACCTCATAAGGATTTCCATTCCTATTGTATCCCATGCCTAGGCCCAGACCACGACGTCACTGGTTGTCGGTTTTGTGCTAGGTTTAACAAGCACACTATTAAACGTCTATTTGATTTTGCCCGACATTATTTTGGTAGAAAATTCAATTATACCATGCTGTCGGAACTTCCGACGACTGGAATACACAAAAAGCGCAAAGACAAGGATAGGCATCCGAGGCCCAAAACTGACTACGAAGCCTCTTCTAGGCCAGTCACCGGTTCTCCGGTTTTCAGCGAGGCGCCTTCGCAGCCCCTGACGACCACTTCTGTAGAACCACAGGCCGCCTCTGACTCCCACGTGGAGATGGCTGGGCCTTCGGATGCACAAGTTATTCAGCCTACCGAAACTAACCTTTCAGAGGGATCCGGAGTAACTGAGCAACCCACAGCTTCAGAGGGTGTCTTCAGACCTACTCAGTTAAGCATTAAACCCTCAGCCAAGTCTAAGCCTCCTTTAAAATTAAAGAAACAAATACAGCATTCTCCAGGACAGGCCTCCATGCCTAAGAAACAAATGCTCAAAATGGCCGAAGACCTAATCACTCTGATCAGGGGGTGCCATCCCCCTCCTGATAAAAGGCCTAGACAGGATGCAGACTATGACTCATCTGACCAGGTGTCCATCTCTTCCGATTCATCCTCAGACCTAGGATACTCTTTACCCCCTTATGAGGATTCTGATGCTGAGGAATCAATTCCATCAGCCTCACCGCCTGAAGACTACTCCTTTGGGGAAACCCTACATATCATGAGGGAGCATTTCCACTGGGAAGGCCAGGATTACTCAGAATCCAAGAAAAGGCTCAGAGACTTCCTTTTATTGCCTCAACACAGACCCCTTGCTATTCCGCCAGTGTTCGATATTGTGGATGATGTGTATACTGAATTCAGCTTAAATCCTGATTCCTTACCTCCAGCCCCTGTTAAATCTGACAGATACTACAGAGTCCCCGACTCACATACATTTCTGTATAAAAGCCCTGTAGCTGACCCTGAAACTATTTCTCAGGGACCCAAAGGAGTTGAGGCCTCATCAGCCAAGAATCCAGTTCCCTCTGACAGAGATTCCAGAGCATTAGACAGATGGGGAAAGAAAGTATATACATCTACAACTTTAGCAATGAGAGCCTTAAATTGCCAATTTCACATGCTAAAATATCAGCAATTTTTACTGTCTCAGTTAAAACAAAAAATGCTTCCAGAATCAGATCCTCCTAATTTTAAAGAAATGCAGGATTTATTGCATGCAGCTGAACAAGTGGGAAAGCATACTTTGCAATGTGGTTTTGATTCTCTAGAGGCCTCCTGCAGAGCAGCAGTTACAGGCTCTGTCATTAGAAGACATGCTTGGTTAAAAGAACATACATTACTAGATCATGTTAAAGCAAAATTATTGGATGCACCTTTGCAGCAGGATGTGTTATTTGGAGTTAAGGCAGAAGAGGTATTAAAGAAAATGGAGGATAAGGCAAAATCTATACAAACAGTGAAGGATTTCTTACAGGTTCAGCCTCCTAGATTTAGCAGAAACTGGCCAATTAAAAATTGGTCCTTTCCAATTACAGACAGACCTCAAAGGGGAAGATACAGACGTCCAAGAGGTAGAGGTCAAACACAAGGTCCTTACAGGCCTCGACAATGGGTTGCATCAGGTCAGAAAGAAGGGGAAGACAGGCCCCAACCATATAAAAAGCAGCTCCAATGACTTCCCACTACAGCTGCCAAACAAGTCCCTCTTGGCAGCCCCCTTGGGAGGAAAACTGGCACTCTTCTACCACAATTGGCAAATGATCACCAATGACAAATGGGTTCTCAACATTGTATTTCAAGGTTACAGGTTCCATTTTCACACTCTGCCAAGGTTAAAAGGAATGCTAAATCTGCCACCAAATCAATGGGCAGAGGCTCAAAAATAAATTACAGCACTCATGGATATGAGAGCTATTCAAAAGGTACCATCACAGGAGCAAGGACAAGAATTTTACTCAAGACTCTGGTACCCAGAAAGGACAAAGCCTGGAGGCCCATTCTGGATCTTTCATCTCTAAACACTTACCTGGATGTTCCGAAATTCAAAATGTTAACACTACAGCAGCTTCTTCCCATGCTGGGCAAGAAAGCTTGGCTCTTGACTTTGGACCTCAAGGAGGCATACCTGCATGTCCCCATCAGGCAAAACTGCAGAAGACACCTCAGATTCATAGCTGGTTCAATGCACTACCAATTCTCTGCACTGCCCTTTCGCTTATCTACTGCGCCCAGGGTCTTCACAAAGTGCCTGGCACCAGTAATTGCATTTTGCAGACAGAAATTAATTCAACTTTATCCGTACCTGGACGACTCAAGAAGAGAGCAAGGACACTCTTCTAAAGCATCTGGCGTTTGTAAAAAGTTATTAAGTTGCCTGGGGTACACAGTAAACGAAAAGAAATCAAAACTAGTGCCCTCACAAGAGATTATATTCCTGGGTGCCATCTTGAACACAATAGCCCAGATGGCTTATCTCACGCCAGACAAGCAAGGACAACTGACTCAATACTTTCAATTGATGGCAACAAAGACCCAACTCCCTGCAAGAAAAATTCTGCAGGCCTTGGGTTACATGGCATCCTGCATACTACTAATTCCATATGCCAGACTGCATATGAGAAAACTACAATGGTACCTAAAGAATGTATGGTCTCAACACTGTCAAAGTTTGGAAACAGTTATACCACTAATTCCTTGCCTTCATCAGGAGTTTCAATGGTGGGTCAAGCTTGTCGCCTCAACGAAGGACAGCCTTTTACACAACCCACAGCCAGGCAAACTCTGACAACAGATGCATCGGATTACACCTGGGGAGCAAACATGGCAGGCAAATGTATTCAGGGCACGTGGCCCGCAGAACAAAGGCATCTTCACATCAATCAAAAAGAGATGCTAGCTGTACAAAATGCCCTTACAGCTTTCAAGGACCTGCTGCATCCAGGACAACTACTGCTAAAGACAGACAACACCACAGTTATGTGGTACATAAACAAGCAAGGGGGCACTCACTCCTACCCCTATGCAGACAAGCCATGACCTTGTGGAACACAGCTATAAACCTTCAAGTTCATCTGCAAGCACAATTCCTGCCAGGAGAGAAAAACACACTGGCAGACGACAAGCAGAAACATCATGGATCCCCACGAATGGGAATTGAATCCACAAATATTCAGAATGATAACACAGAAATGGTGGAGCCCGGACATAGATCTGTTTGCATCCCCAATAAACTGCCAGCTACAATAATTCTGCACAAGGAGTTACCATCCACAAGCATGGAAAGTGGATGCCCTCTCATTTAGCTGGCAGAACCTACAAGTATACGCTTTCCCACCACTACCTCTCCTGCCAAAGGTTCTCATAACAGTCAGGCAAGAAGAGCCAAAGATGATCCTGATTGCACCAGACTGGCAACGCCAGCACTGGTACCCAATCTTAAGGAGCTTAGCACAAGAACCACCCTGGATTTTGCCTCAAATCCCACATCTACTGACTCAGCACAACAATCAAATACTACACAGCCAGATAAAGACCTTAAACCTAGCTGCATGGAAGATTCCTTAGTCAAGCAATCAATGCCTCTCTCCAAAGCTGTTATGGATGTCATTCTGGAGGCCAGAAGGCCTAGTACCAGGCCTAGTACCAGGAAAGCCTATTCGGATAAATGGAACAGGTTCTGTGCCTGGAACCAAGCTCACAGCCTTGACCCTCTTGTCCCAAACATTCCTCAGATACTACAAAACTTAACTGAGATGCTGGACAAAGGCCTCTCCTTCTCATCCATCAAGATCCACGCCTCTGCCATCTCTGCTCATTACAACACGGAACCACCAATTTTCTCTAATCCTCTGTTAAAACAGTACCTCAGAGGGGCTAAAAACATAAGACTGCCCCGTAGAGCACCTATTCCAACTTGGGACCTCAACTTTGTTTTGGAAAAACTAACTTTACCTCCTTTTGAGACAGCTAACACAGCAGAATTAAAATATATCTCTTGGAAAACTGCTCTGCTCCTGGCAATAACATCAGCACGAAGAGTTTCAGAATTACAGGCACTAATGGCAGTGGAACCTTTCCTCATTTTCCACCAGGACAGGGTGTCTTTAAGAACTAACCCTACGTTTATGCCAAAGGTGGTATCCAGTGTGGCTCTAAACCAAACTATTCACCTGCCAACTTTTTATCCTAAACCACAGAATAAAGGGGAGAGACTACTGCACTCTTTGGACATTCACAAGCAGTTACGCTTCTACTTGGACAAAACCAAAGCTTTCAGAAAATCTGAGCAATTATTGGTAGCATATGCTGCAGGAGCACAGGGAAAAGCCATTTCAAAACAGACTATTTCAAAATGGACAGGACATTGTATACGTTTCTGCTACACATACCATGGAAAACCTGTACCTAGCAGCATTAGATCTCACTCCACCGGGGCAACAGCCACTTCAACTGCCTACCTCAGGGGAGTACCTACCAAGGATATTTTGGAAGCAGCAACTTGGAGTTCTGTACATACCTTCACCAAGCATTACCATCTGCCTCTATACTCTAAATCCAGAGCTGGCATCGCCACTGCAGTGCTGCAGGGTCTTATAGCCACCCCTAATGCCTTATAGAACCAGCCACCCTACCTCAGCTTTGGGATTCTACCCAAGTGTAATGACTTGCAGCAGTGTAACACGATGAACATAGTACAGTTTTGTACCTACCATAAATGTAGATGTTCGAGTGCATACACTGCTGCAGTCCAGGTTATCCTCCCTCCTTCCCCTCTTACTGGCTGGTACGTACCTATGTCTTCTACCCTTACTACCTATGGGGAGTATTTGCTGGTAGCTGTAAGTTGTATTTTTGCTTTTCTTATGTATGTTTTATTAGCAATTGGAATTGCCTACCTATTTAGAGGCACCTGATATCTGGGGCAAGAAAAACTGAAGAAAATGGCATCGGCTGCATCTTATATACCCCTGTCGCACTGACGTCAGGGAGGAGGCGACAGCAACCAACGCCGGACCAAGACTTTGGAACTCAGGCCGACTGGGAAACCGCCTGACGGCAGGATAACCCAAGTGTAATGACTGCAGCAGTGTATACACACTCGAACATCTACATTTATGGTAGGTACAAAACTGTACTTTACAGTGGAGAGAACAAACAAAAAAATATTAATTTTAAAAATAAAGGTAATTAATAGATTTGTGGTGTACAGCTGAAACTTGGAACATAGGTAGAATACATACATAGTACACAGGTACAGTACATACATTGTAGATTAGCCAGTGTTTGTGAGTAAGACTGAAAACTATTATCAAGTGCCCTAGATTTAGTATATATATGTTATCTGCTTTCACTAGTCTGGGGAGCAATCATGGCACTGCCAACTTTGCTTGAGATGTTGCCTGATGAAGTCTTTAAAGGAGGCTTTGGATGATGTGTTTTGAATGCTAGTAGGGACAGAGTTCCATTTTTTAGCCACTGAACTACTATATAGTGCATCTCCAAAGCTATTGTAGCTGTTGGTGACTTCTAGTAGT
The DNA here is from genome assembly GCF_019279795.1 of Protopterus annectens. NCBI lineage: Eukaryota > Metazoa > Chordata > Ceratodontiformes > Protopteridae > Protopterus > Protopterus annectens. The sequence continues at coordinate 314,907,343 of NC_056741.1, forward strand.
AGTTTGCTTGATGATCTAAGAGGCTTTTTGGCTGAGTGATGTTGTACTAGGTTTTTGAGGGCAGGACACTTTTGGGGAGATAATAGATAGAATGACAGAGGCAGAGCTGATTGTAGGTTAGGAGGTTGGGCAGTTCAAGCCAGTGAAGCTGTCTCAAAGCAGTACAGTGATGAGTTCTATATGAGCAATTTGCAGCAAAGCGGGCAATTCTGTTATAGCAGGCTTCCATTTTGCTTAGTTCAGTTTTGTTGAGATTAGTCAGAATGGGAGATGCATAGAGTAGGGTGGATAGGAGTTGGGAGCGAGCAATGGCTGATCTTGTGTTGTTGGTAAGAAATGGTTTGAAATGGTAGAGTGACCCCAGTTTGGCATGTACTTTTTTAATAGTTAAGTTGAGATGACTATCAAATTTTAGGTGGGAGTCTATGGTTATTCCCAACAGCTTAGCCTGTGCCACTGGAGCAATTGGAGTAGCATTTGTGGAATAGACAGTGAATTGACTGTTAGTGTTTTTGTTAGAACTAAAATGAGAAATTGGAAGCTCTGTTATATGGAAATGAATATTAAGACACAAGCAGTTAAAATGTTTTTAGTCCCTTTAGTCTTGTACACCAGTCGGGCATATTTTTATCAACCAGAGGAGAAGTTGTGGATAGCAATTAATAAAGAGCTGAATGATTTTATCTGGGAGGGGAAGACGGCAAGAGTCAAGTGGGATAAGCTGATTCTTCCAGTAGAACAAGGCAGCTTGGGATTACCCAACTTTAAGGGGTATTCCAGAGCTACACATTTAAAGCTCCTATATATACACAGCAAAAGCAAAAACCTATAACTCAAAGTGGAAAGTGATGATGATGAAACACGGGGGAAGCTCAAGACACAAGGACAGACTGGGATTTTAGATGCAGATCATTAAGGAGAAGAATACTAATCATACAGAATATTATATTTATGAAGTAACAAAATATTGTAAGAACTGAGCCAGCATGGGAATGGGGAAAGGAGATTCTGCCGATAGGGATCACTGCAATTAGGGATACAGACAGTAGGCAAGAGAGGGCTTGAATTTACTGGAGAAAACTGGCAAAGGAATTAAGATATTGGAAGTAAATAACTAGAGAGAGAATGGTTAAGAATGGGAATATGCCAAGAATGTATTTGCAGTGCAGGTTAAAGATTGCCTTCCCTATCAAGGACAGACATCAGAGTATAGGCAAAAAGAAAGAAATGGGGGGGGGGGTCCTAAATGAAAGGCCAGCACTTGTACAGTTTTTAATAGAATCTAGAACAGAAGCTGCTGTTAAAAAAGGAATAATTAGTAGAACATATAAAATATTGCAGGATAAATATAAAAATCAATGAGAGGTTAGAAAGGATTGGGAAGCGAGACTGTAGAAGCAATTCACACAAAGAAACAATGGGAGGATATATGCATGTCTTCCAAATATGCAACAAAATCTAAAAGATTTAGGATTTTTGCATGGAAATGTTTACATAGATATTTTTATACCCCAAGTAGACTCCAGAGGTTTTTTGCTCAGGTAGACTGCAAATGTTGGAAGTGTGATAGGGAAGAAGTAAGTAATCAGGAACATATTTTGTGGGAGTGTAATGAGTTGGCAGATGTTAGAGTAGTCTGCAGGGAATCTTTATCAGAGATACTGGGTAAGCAAACTGGTGTAGCTAGGGAAATTATTTTTCGGAGCTATGATACAGAATCGGAATTGCCTAAACATAGTAAGGCCTTGCTGAGTCTAATTATGGTGGCTGCCAAAAAAGCAATTACTAGAAAATGGAAATCAAAGTGTAAACCAACTGTACTAGAAAGTAGTGAATATAGTAACAGAAATAAAATATCTGGAACTGGGGACCTTTAAAAAAGGGTAGGAGCAGATTACATAGAAAAAAATGGGAATTTGTTGGAACAGTGAATACAGGTGAGGAATGAGGTTTAAAAGAAGGCTGGATTTGAATGAGCTATGTAATCTTTGACAACGATTGGGTAGGATACAAGTGATGTATAATGTTTGCAACTAAAATTATGACAATATGGTTTGTGATGTATAATGCTTGCAACTAAGATCATGTCAAAAGGCTTGTTTTCACATACATAAATGTATGATTGCCTATGTCATAAGTGATAACTTAATAAAGATGTTTCTTGTTACAAAATTTAAAATAAAAGTTCTGACAGACTTAAAAAATATATATATGCAAGCCTCATTCCAGCAGCTAGTTAACCAAAGCAAAAAGAAAAAGAAGCAGAAATGTACAGTACTGAAGATGAGGGGGCTCAGACAGAGGAAACGTTACAGTTCTTTATGTCTTTGATATAACTGAGAAAAAAAACAGGCTGAGGTAGTCCTTTAATTTATGCAGAGGGCTATACTCCAACTTGACATTATTTTTAGTTTGCAAATTTCACTTTTCAGACCTGAAACTGAGGAGTCCCTATTACTTTGCTTTGATGCAAGGGGCAAAGGCAGGGATTCAACAAACATAACTGTGTGTGCTTTTTGTGACTGGCAACACAAAGTTACACAACTGTTCATATCCTTTGTAGTTTTGTAAATTTTAGTTTCCTTAGAGTCGCAAATCGGGACCTGCACCCAAGAAGTTTCCTATGAATTAAGATTACATTTTTTTTTAATACTAATTATTACTTTATCTGAAAAAAAAGACCTAAACAGGCAAACCACAACAAAGACCTTCTTATTAAGGCAGAAAGAGAATGCAGATGCCACATTTCATTTTGCATCTTTGCACAATATCTTTAAAGAATTCTAGCAGTGTCCTTAAAACGATATAGATATAAAAATGATTTGAAACATATGACAATGAACGGTTGGGCATGAACCTAAAGCTGCAATAATAAAATAAATCCAATCATATTTTTCTTTTAAAAAAACATTCAAGATCTGAAATTTAAAGCAAAAAGAGTAACAATAAGGAGAAGAAAAATCCAAGAGTCAGATTGGGAATTGTCTGGTATGAGGAGTCTGTTGTGCTATATGCCACGGTTCGATTCTTGGCTGGGGTCCGTTCTGTGTAGGCTTCCTCTGGGTGCTCCTGTTTCTTACCACATTCCAAAGGCATGCACTAGGTGGACTGGACACTCTAAATTGGCCATGGGTGTGTGTGCGTGCAAGTGTGTGGTATAGTAGTAGCAGTACCACGGCAGGACTAGTCACCTGGTGGTCTAAACCTTGGCTCTAGATGATTGTCACTGGTGAAGACACGCACCAAGCCCATGTGCAAAAAAGGGAAAGGGATTGTGGATGGATGGATATTGGCCAAGAATGAGTGCGCAAATCGAGCAAGAGGTTGAAGACTGCTAAGTGTGCACTCCATATCATAATCACAGACAAGAAAGGATTCCTCAATTAATACTAAAAAGAGCACAAGAGTAAAACTGAAACCTTTCAGTTTTATGACTGTGTATTTGATGTGTAAATTATTAGTCAAAGTTTCCTGCAGTTATTAACTTTTACAAGTACCAAATTGAATGCATAATGCACTTAAAGATGTTTTCAAGTCTGTAAGCATCGAACCTGGGATAGTTTCACAAATTCACAGCAAAGAGAATTTCAGCACATGACCTGCAGTCTAAACTATCCATAGTTTGATGGTTAAATTGAAAGAACAGTTCAAAGTTTGAAAAAGCTCATGTTGAAAGCTCAAAGCATTAACAGTTACTGGCTTTTACTTTGTTTTACATCAGAACAACACATGTTGTGTACATATACATTTTACAAGGTAGTACTTTGTATTCTGGCAAAACTAAATACAAGTCTACTGCCAAGTTAATTACTGAAATGTCACTGACTAGATTAGAACAGCCGTCGCTGCTTCTTCATTTCAGATTGAAAACCTGACGTCAGTAAAACAGAGAGACAAAAATTCTGCTATGATAAAACAGCAAGAAGTCTATCTTCTTTGAAAAAATGAGGAGAGAGAGAGAGCACAGCAAGAAGGAATGGCTTTGAAGCAGTGTTTGCAATCCAGATCGCTTGCTGTTCACACCTCTAAGGAGAAATCTAAGAATTGTTTTCAAAATGAAAACAATGCATTCAACCAGGAGACAGCCAGACAAGTATGCAGATAGATATCGGAAAGGTGCCATATGAGACATTTCCAGAACAGCAGTGGATAAGCAACACAATCATGTGATTCATGAACAGGCTGACCTCATACCGGTAGTAGCTTATACTGCATTATCATCAGAAGTGTAGACCACAGAGTCCCCCTGAATACTGCTAATATAGAAGACTAACAAAAGCTAGTGCTGATACACAGATAAAAAACAAGGACCAAAAGGGCTTAATGAGCCTCATTTTTGGCAATGCCTTATCATGTACACCCCCGTTAGTCTGGAATAAGCAATTTCATGAGGACATCACAGATTACATTAACTCTGAGCACTGATGACAATGCATCTGCATACCTCTCATATAGCACCAGGTAAAAAGGAAGTGGTTTATGCATGCCCTTACTGTTCAGTCACTTAACCAACTACTGCCAGAGGATTATACTTAAAGGAATTTACTTTAACTTTTTCCAAGTGCCAGGTGAAAATTTAGGCTAAACTGTTGTCCATCCTACATGAATTTGAGCGGACATTGCTGTGATTTGTGTTTCATGATACGAGTCAGTCTTGCAACTCCTTACTTGTAGTAAGCAAACAAGAAATATTGAACATTTAAAATATTATATATCCACTTCTGTTAAACCTGATTACAAGGAGAGAGCGGCAGCCACCCTTAACCTTCTCCCAGATAAATCTTGAGGCAGATGAGAGTTAACAGGGCAACAGCCCCCCAAAAAACAGAATGATCGGAAATAAAGTTTGCTCTACTGTCTGAGGATACACACATGCAGTTGTTATTCTGAATAAGAACCTGTGCAGACAGCATTTGCTCTAGTTCTTAAACACGACCTGAAGAGAGTAGCTGTAGGTAAAACATTGCTGAATTGTTTTGGGTAAATGTACTGCATCGAATTCGTACATGAAATTATGAAAGTAAGGAAAGTATTAACGTGATGAAGTCGGCATTTAAAAAATCTACAGTATACTCATTTGTCTTCTACTGAAGCAATACCTAGAAATGAAGTATAGCATGCTCAGAAGTATCTTTTTATTTAATGCCTATGTTAGTATAAAAATCTACCTCAAAAATAAAGCTGAAACCTTAAGCAATTTGAAAGAGGGGATGCAGTATGTAAATACAGCTATAAGAAGCTTGGACCGCTAGCCTACATCAGAAATTCAGAATATGCAATGCGAATCATGCTAAGGAGAATCTCTAACCAAAAGGGACAGGCTAATTTAAGCACAAAAAGGGAAACTGGCTAGCCTTAAAATTGCCCACAAGGACAGCAAGCCTAGTACTTGCCTATGAATCTATGTGATCAGACAGGTACCCCATAACCACTGAGCAAACTGAAATGCACGCTAAGAAAGCTGAAATCTTCAATTTGTCATCCAAGTGTACCAAATCTTACAAACAGGATGGAGCTGCAAAATAATGCTCTTCATCATGGCTACACCGACACAAAAGATTGCAAATGGATTCTGCAGATGCCAAAGGGCACCAAAAGCACAAGAGTAAAAAAAAAAAAAGTGTTCTTCACCCCCCCCCCCCAGTGCATTTTTTGTGCTTTTTATTTAAAGAGCATATACAAACACCCATTCATAGGTGATATGGATCCTTCTGTACAGCTGCTAGAAAACAGCTGCAATTGCACATATAAATTTTACTTTAGACACCATAAATGTGCTAGAAAATCAGCTTTTGTTTTGCACTTTTAGTAAGCAATGACTGCACTGGTGTGATAAATGAGTGGAAGATGAAAGTAGGGTTATCTGAAGGAGTCCATGCCACACACAGTTTGTAGAAAATACATTTACAACAACATTCTACAATCTATGTCAATTAAAGAGCTTAACACCTCTTACCTTAGAATCATTTTCAAGACCACAGTATTTTTTGAAGAGCTGGCTACATATACTAGATAGTAGTGCTTGCAGCACTGTATTAATATGTAATAGTTTCCTGCTCGTGCACCCTAAATGTTGCTAAGCCTCCCTGAGTCATTTCTGAAAATCACTGCAGTCTACGCTTACTTAAATTTGTTGCTTTTCTATTGGTAGAGCTCACAGTGATAGAGAAGGGTCTTCAGCAAGGCAAGTTGCTCCCATTTCACTTCCCACCCATTCTTTCACGGTGACATGCAATGTACTTCCAACCATGGGGATTATAAACCTCCAGAGACATCAACAATAATACTGTGGCTGTTGAAAATTGTGTTTCAATTATTTTACCTGTCATTGGACAGCAATTGCAGGAAGTGTTTGTCCAGTAAAGAGGGGCACTGTACATAGCAGAAAAAGTAAAAGAAACTTCTGTTTAAGCCAATTTTATATGACCTTTAGCTGTGTCATTTTTCATTATACTAAACACAACTCTACAGCTTCTAGAAAACAGATTTACATTTTAGGGTCTGCATATTTGAAAGCAGTTCAACTAATGCTTAACTGCTTTGCTTTGGAAAAACTACGACTTCACATTTATGTTCTAAATCCCTGCTTATTCTTTGAGGTCCAGATTACTGCCAAGGTGTGCCATCTGTACAGCAGAAACAAAAACAGCTACTGGCATCAGACAGACCAAATACTGAAGGCCAGATGTCAGGCTTTCAATCTGTAGAAGAGTAGAGTGAAACTAAAGTGTAAAGAAAGATCAGTCAATATATATAAAACCCTGATGGTGCAGGGAACATAAAGAACAAGAACCAAAACAAATGGTAACAAAAAAGACCGTCTCAGAATGTTTGCTACTTACCCAGGATGATTGGAAAAGTGGCAAAAACCCCACATCGAAGGGTGTAGATCAAACGCGCCTCCATTGTTGGCATTAAGGGTACATCAAAAGGCAAAAATACATAGGCTCCGTAAAGAAAACATGGAAAGATGATCAGTGCGCCTACCAACGATGCCATTGCCTTGAGGTTTGCATGGCTCCAGCAATCACAACATGTGCAGCCAGTCTTCATTTCAGGTTCCTCAATATCTGGCCACTCTAAATCTGCTGGCTGATGGAGAAGGGTTCCGCTATGGGCCAAGTGATGCTGCTCACCTCCTGGTAAGAAAGGGAGCTTTTCAAGATCAGGGTTCTCAGCACAAAACAATGTCACATCATTCTTCTCCTGAAATTCATCTCTGCTTTGACTGGAACCATTCAATGAAGTCCACTGATCATTCCCTTTGGAGGAACAGCCTGTGACAACTTGAATACTAGGAACAAAAACTTGTGCAGCAGACGGAGGCATTACATTTTCATCTGTTTCATCCATGTTCAGAGTTTCACTGGCATCCTGAAGAATCTCACTTTGTTCCACACAGTTGTGCTCCTTCTCATCAGAATCCAAGAAGATCGAGTCTTGCTGTGTGGATGTTGCAAAAAGCAGATCCATTGACAGTACTGTAGTAGCAAGCTTGTCATCATCACTGAGAGAGTCCGATTTACTGCCAGGCCATTCCATGGTGGTGGCAAGGTGAACCAAAGGCAAACAGGTATCGGCTTCTAGTGCTGTTTCTCCACTTTTGCAACAATTTACAGATACAGGGATTAGTATCAGTAGACACGGTCACCTACAGAATCTATAAAACGGAACTGTTTCATGAAATTATCGATCATGGAAGAAGGTCCACTGGCCAATTACTGTTGCTTAGTAAGAGTACAGCAATTTTTAATGCCTAGCAATCTTTAGCTAGCTGTGTTCACAGCACCTCCAAAAATACTGCATGCATATACCCTGCCAAAAAAGAGAGGAAAACATAGTGAAATAATCCACTTTATGCAGAAACAAAAGATATAGGTATGCAACAAAAAGTACAGCTCTGTTTGCATGAATTAATAAATCAGTCTTGTTGATTTGTTGTTTTAACTGACTGTACCTACCGGGAACAAGATAATTTTCAGAGCAAACCTAGGTACTGAAGATCCCAACCAGAAAGATGCATTATAGATATCTAAAGCAATTAAAAAAAATAACATTCCATACAGTAGATGCTTGTAGCAAAAACAGTATTATACAAATTTTGAAGAACTAACTTGACTGTACATCTAGCAAAAACAATCGCCATTCAGTGAAGAAAACTACAAAGATACAATATACAGTTCAGTAGATCAGCACACAAAACTTCCCCCATTTGCAAAATACAGCTGAAAACTCTTGTAATGCAGTGCACTAGCCGAATACTTCAGATCTGGTCAAGCAAAAGATCAGAAGAAAAGGCAAACTGGTTATAAGTTCCAACAGCAAGAGATCTATTCACAAAAATTATGGCCACTCATCAGAATAGAGTATCTTGCATAACAGTGCCAGAGAATGTAGGATCAGATAGGACAGAGTCCCCAGCTTAACCCATTTCAGGTGGCTGACCTAAGGGACCATTCCCTGATATATGTGGCCCCATAGGAAGCCTTTACCCTTGTACATCTTCTGTAAATCTTGTACTTTGCAAAGGTGTTAAAGAATGACAAGTTAGCAGCTATGCAAATACTGTCCAAAGAAGCATTATGGAAGAAGGCCATAGAAACAGACAGTCTTAATATGCTTGAAGATAAATATGGCAAAACTCTGTTAACACAATGGAAGACCATGCAATTCAAGAGGTACTCAGAGGCACCATATAGTAACCTTTTACCTTTACTTCCCTTGGCAAAAAAGCAGATCTGATTATCTTTTCTTCCAGGCTTTGAACTACCTGTACACGTATGTCAGTATGAATTTAATGAAGACACTTTCCTTGGCTAAACTGGCAAATGAAATAATGAAGTGTCTTCTCATCTATTTTAGCTTGAAAGAGAGACTGGATTACAGCAGAATTCACCTTGGGATTCATAAAGAATCTCTCTGTGGTTGTTAAAAGCTGCAGCTAAATTTATTTATTTTATTTTATTTTTATTTTACATTTGTTGAGAGCCAAGGAGCGGGTTTGTTCCTAATTCTGTCATTGCGAGAGGGGACATGGTGCTCCAGAATTTGTTGTTAAAGTAAGAGACTGCTTCATCAAGAGGCAGGTATTTAAGGGGTGACCAATTGCAGGCTTTAAGCTCTTCTCGAAAATTAACTGGGTTTAGATTTTTCTTGTTCCGGGTAGTTCTGAAGTTAATTTGATTGAGAATGGAGGTCTTTTGTCTAGTTTAAGAGAATGGTTACTAATATCATCAGGAAGTAAGCCTGTTTTATATAATTGGGGATTACAGTTAACTAGTATCCAGTCTAAGGTGGTTTGTTTGTTACTAGGTTTATGGGTTCTGGTAGGGTAGGTGATGGTTTGATAAAAGCCATAAAGGTTTATGTGAGTAGTTGGGTTGTCAGAAGTACAGCATTTCCAGTCAATATTAAAATCACCAAGGTGTATGGTTTCTTGTGGGAAGGATGTGGAGAGCCAACTAAGGGTGTTTTCTAGGGTATTAATATTGTTACCTGGGGGGATGTAAGAGCAAATGATGTAAATAAATTTATTAGCATTAATGTGGAGCTTGGTCATTAAGATCTCGGCATTGCTGGGAGAGGGTGGTTGAATGTCTAGTGAGGTGACCTGCAATTCTGATTTAAACAATATTGCCACCCCACCACCCTTTTTATTAAGACGGTCTAGTCTCAGGATGTTATAACCTGGTGGGATGATATCATTGTCCTTAGTAACTGGTTTGAGCCAGGTTTCTGTTAGACATATTATGTCAAAGGAATGTAAGTCTTGTAGGGCATGTACCCGAGTGATTTTGTTGTTTATGCTACGTATATTAAGGTGGGCTATGAGAAGAGAGTTTGAGGTAATAGTGGGGGTTTGAGAGATGAAGGGATGGGAAGATTGGGAATTGGTAACGGTAATGCTGGGACCTGGGTTTGGGTGAATGTCTCCATGTAGAAGTAGGTGCTGTTGGGCATTCTGTGAAAGTTTCACGAGTTTACATAAAATAGGGTCAATACTTTTGGTTAGGAAATACTTAATATGGGTTAGTCTATGGAACTGTGGCAGAAGGTAGGATGATGAGGATGTTATGCTACTGTGGGTTTGTAAAGCTAAATGAGAGAAAGGGGTTGTTTCTTTTGAGGGGTGTTGAAATTTACAAAGGTTTAGGAATTCATAGCTTGAGAGGCAGTGGGATAAAAGTAGAGCAGTAAGAAGTATAGACAAGAAGAGAAAGTTAAGGTATATTTGTACACCAGGGATAGACATAGTAAGAGGAATGGGATCAATGAAACAATGAGAGAAGTGTTTCCAGAAGGATAGAGATGGGTGGGTCAATTTAACAAGAGTGTTTATGAAGTTGGGAATCTGAGTAAATTGGGAGTGAAGTGATAAGTAAGTAACGAGACAGGGTGAGCTATTGGCTGAAGAGGGATAGAAGTGTGGTTACAGAAGTATAAGGCAAGGTGCATTGGGGGTGGATGAATTTGGGGGTAGGGTAGGGGGAGCAGAGTGAGCCCATAGGGCGAACGGAGCGGGTAATAGCAAAAGGTAAGCACAGCAGAAAAAAGTATCAGCAGTCTTTAAGGTATGGCTTTACTAAAGAAGAATTGAGAGTGAAATGGGGGGTGGGGAGTGTGTTCTCTAATAAATGTTAATTTTTAATCTAGGTGAGAGTGAGATTTCCCAAAAGTTTAGCAAGGGGAAAAGAAATTATAGTTAGTCAGTAGAGAATAAGAGTAGGTCCTTTGGATAACTAGTTAAACGCAGACGTTTTAACTTGCTAGAATGCTGCCACCTAGTGGTCAGAGGGAAAAATAGCAATTAGGAGATGTAGGCAAGAAGCTTATTTTAATGTAAAAGAAAAAAAAGGTTGGGGGTCTGCGGTAGGCTGCTCAATCTCACACTGCAGGGTTAACAAGCAAGTAAAGGCATTACATATATTAAAGGTAAATTTAGGTATTAGCAACATACATGTACAATTACTTTAGAGTATAGGTGTTTTTGAAGCCTGGCAAGAGACTTTTTTTATGATCATGGAAAATGTGATTCAGAGAAACATTAGCTGCCATGAGGAAATACCTCATTATCGGCTAATCTAAATGTCTCATAATCAGGTAGGTGTTACTGCTACTGGTACTTTGCCCTTTCCTGCGGTAATACCCTCTGGTGACCCATGCATCTCCTCAGTACAGGCACACCCTGTCACTCATTCTATACAAACACACACACACATATCCATACCTTTTAAATGTCCCTTAGCTTAAGGAACATTCTTGATGTATCCTCTTATTTTATTCCTCCCTTTTGCAAAAAAATTGGATGATTACAGTCAGTCAATAATGCCAGACAAAGTTTCATTGTTTTTATTGTTCAGAAAGTACATTCTGACGCTACACCTGTTGCTCTATTAACTTTTTAAGTGCCTTAGGATAATATGTAAAAAGTCTGCCTGGAATCATCAGGAGCTCCTCTTACCTTTGTACAGAAGTCTTGACACTCAAATGGGCATATTCCCATCCCTCTCAAATGTCCTTGATTTTACCAAACATATTCCCAGTTTCTCATAACTGATGGACCATTACAAGTCATTAACATTAGATACTAGAATTTCATAATTCTTACTGTTCAGAAAATATATCCTAGTGCATGAGCTGCTTTGTAGTACAGAGGACTAAGTTGCTGTCAAACAGGCCCTTTCCTGAACAAAGTTAGGGTGTTCAATGCACAGAACTTCCCCTATTGTTCTTTTATTTTTTTAAGTGACTTACAGTAATATTTAAAGACTACCCATGGCATCTTTTGTTAGCACAGAGAACTACAGCTCTGCCTAGCTGATGAGTTGTTTTCTATGACAAGGGTAGAGGGTTCAAAGCTTTTCCCCCGTTCCTAATTGAGATGGGGTAACATTTAATGATCATCTCTAATGTCTAAATGTTAACCCCCATACATCTGAAGACTTTCGTGCTGAAAAAAATGCTGTCATGTTAACTTTTTAGTGACCTAGGATAACATTTCAAATCCTTAGTGTCTAGTGCCCCCCCCCCCACCCATATGTCTTTCATGCTGCAAAACTGCTGCTAATAAACTTAAGTGACTTTGTGTAATATTTCAAATCTATGTCATCTAGTATCCATCCCTGCCCCCTGCCTGCATACCTTTTTTGTGCTGCAAAAATGAAAGTTATGTACTGTTATGTACTTAACCATAATATCTGATCCAGATTGTCCTCTTCTGTCTGCCTCAATAGATGGGTTATTGGATCTGACATCAGCACCTTTTTCAGGCTCTTGGATCCAGCACTCCGGTTCCAACCCCTACCCAGAACTCCCTCCTGTCTCTACAATACCTCAGATCGAGTTTGACAGCTTGTACCTTATACACTCTTTTACAGGTGACTAAATAGAAGCAGAATAAGTTATGACAAAAAGGAAACAGATGAGAACTGAATATCGGGCAAGGACCTGGTCAGTTAAGAGCCACAAAATGACAACTTAGGTAAGGGAGACAGTGGAAGGGAAGGATGAGACAGACAGAAGACAACACAGATCTAGAGTTATAGTTAGTAAATAACTTTCATATTGGATGTTGTTTGTTCCAGCCATCTCATAGCTATTAACACTCCAGGGTGATCTCATGAAAGGATAATCTGAAGAATGCTGGAGCCAGAGGATGCAAGGGATCTAGACTGCATATCCAGCTTGTAATGAGAAATAAAGGTGTGAACAGTAGACCAAGCAGCTACAATGCAAATCTCATCTATACGTACTCTTACTTACTTTGGCAAAGTAGGCTGCAGAAGCTGCAGTTGCTCTGACTGAATGAGCTCTTGACTTGTGAGGCAGAGACATACCCTTCTTCCTTATATGCAAAAATAATGCAATCAGAAAGCTACCTGGGCAATATGACTTTTGAAATACCATATCTGAATTTGGCACTTAAGAAGAAAAGGTTTCCGTTTTCCTACCTAAACCCTTTGGTCCGATACAGGCAGAATTTCAATTGCCATTGAACATTTGTCAAATGTAAACTATATTCTCCTTTATTAGGCAAGTTTGGGAAGAACACTGGCAAATCAAGGGACTGGTTAAAAATTGCTGGTTCAAAATGAGGTTTGAGACAAAACCTGAAGCAATAATGTTGTATCCCAAGGAGGAACTGGATCCCTTATAGGGGGTCTGAGAAGAAATTTCCCCCAACAAAAAAGCTTTAAAAATTTGAGGAAGCACTAGAGTTTTGGTTTTCTCCTACATGAAAATAGGACAGTGCTATTAACTGTACCTTAATGGTAGAAAACTAGCACCTTCCTGAAATAATCCCAACAAAAAACCCAGAATATATGGTAAAGGTGCTCAGAAAGTATATAAAACCTTTAAAATGCCAGATAGCAAACCTTTTCCATTTTCTTTTGTAAACATTTCTAGTGTTCATTATTTGTGAAGGGAATAAGAGGTGTCACTGAAGAAGAAAGTCTGGTATCCCTAGTCATTAATGCATTTGGAGGAACCAAGCAGTAAACTTCTGGGCTTTTATGTCCTGGTGAGGCTGACCAGATGGGTGAGATAGGAGATCTAAATGAGGGTCTAACATCCAAGGATGGTGTTTCACAGGAGGACAAAAGAAGGGTAAACAAACCTGATGAGGCCAGAAGGGGGGGGCATAAGAATCATTGCTGTCTTGCACTGAATAGTTTTCTGAAGAACTTCATTATCAGGGGAAAGGGTGAAAATATGTATAGGAGACTAACTGTGAACCAGCAAATCCCTCAGTGACTGACCCTCTTGGGGGATCAAGGCAAAGTAGCTGCTACAACTGGTGTTCAGACGGGGTCCAAATAGGTCAGAGCACTGCTGGCAAAAGTGGCTGGAAATCATGATTGCCTCCGACTGGTCAAGGAACCACTTGTGAGACAAAAGAATGGACCTTCTCAGCTTGTCCACCAAGGCACTGGAGCTCCCTAGAATGTGCAATGCCACTTGAAAGCATTAGGAAGACATTGCCTACTGCCACACCCTCATGGCTTTCCAACATGGTGGGTATGAAGAGGTTTCCCCTTTCTTGCTGATACACCAGACTAAAACCATGTTGTCCATCTGGAGAAGCATATCACATCCTTGATGAGGAAGTCCTGCAATGCTAGGAAGACTGCCCTCATCTCTAAGACATTGATGTGAATTCTGGCCTCAGCAAAATTACCCGCTCCCACTCCAGAAGACAGGTGATCGTGGTCACAGTGGCTTTCAGGACAGAAAAGAATGAAAAGTCAAGCACAGTTCACTAGAGGAGAGGCCAACCACCAATGAATGCATACTGGCATGAAACAAACTTGGATTTGCATGGGTTGATATTATCAACAACCAATGAACAGAGAGGGTCTACTGCAGTACCTTCATATAAAATTATGCCTGAGGAACCAGCATAATGGATGCTGTCATTGATCCCTGTAGACAAAGTATAAGTTTTGCTAGGAGGTTTGAGAAACTGAGGACCTCAGAAATGTGGTAATGCTGTAAGAGTACCCTTGTGTCGATAAGTTTTGCAATTTGAGATGATGTATCCAAATGGCACCCTATGAATTTTATTGTTCGAGTCAGTATTAGTTGTTTTTTCCTTAGGTTTACAGTAATCCTCAAATGATGAAAGAATTGGAGCAAGTAATTCTTGCACTGGATAAGCAGATACCCTATGTAGGTGTGGTGGACAGTGGTCTAGATAGGGGAGTACCCGGAACCCTTGCAGCATTAGATACTCCGTCACCACTGCCATGCACTTGGTGAACACCCTGGAAGATGTGGTGAGACTAAAGGGTACTGATCTGAACGAGAAGTCACTGGCCCCCAGCTGCAGAAGAGAAACCTCCTGGGCTACCTTGTTAACTTGATATAGACAGTAGGAATCCTGAAGGTTTATCAAGCACATATAGTCATCCTTCTGCAGGAAGGGCACAATGGACTGGACTGTGACCATTCAGATTAAGGTGACAGAGATCCAGAATGGGCCTGAGGTTCCTGGTCTTTTTCAGAACTAAAAAGAAATCTTGAATAGATTCTGGACCCTCACTGGGCTGGTGGGACCTACTCACTTTACTAGCAGCTTTGAAACTTCTGATGCTGCCTGTAGATCAATATGTATGTATATACCTTTAAGAAGCTATCCAAAGGCTTGCACTAGAGTACAAGATACTGAGCACGTGCGAGCCTGACTGCCATTTTGTAGTTAGCTGTTGAGATGTGAACATGTATGTATGCAAGGTCTGCTTGCTAACTAGTTTGTTCGTACTTAAAGATGCTGATACCCATCCTGATGTGTTTGTATATATTAAAGCATCTGAACAAAACCCCAAGCCACCTTATTATTTGTAACACAGATGAACAAGTGACACTGCCTATTTCCTCTGACTCTGTGGATCAGGAATATTTCTCCTGTCCTCAGAGAGGAAAGCAAACAGAATAATGTAGCATTTGATGATGGTCTTCTGTACCCAAGAATCTTGAGTGATGGATAGCAAGGCATGTGGCTGTAGAGATAAGTGGCCCCCTAACCACCTCCACAGTGCTAGAGTTGGGCAAGATTTTGAGAGCGCTGTAAGGGTTTCACAATAAAAGGACCTCAAAACCCTGATTATGTTGTCCATTTCTGTCCTTGGGCAACATCCATTTGAAGCGTTTCCCCATCTGCCTTGGAGTGGGATCTGTCACCAGAAGAGTCTTGGGTAAATGCTGCGATTTACAGAACCATGACTTCTTTCCCCCCTTTTTGGTTCCAGAAAAAAGTCCTTGGGGGTGGAAAACAAGACGCCCATGGCAAACAGAGTTTTGCCCTCCTGATCACTTCTGAGGAATATATATCCATGATATTGGGTCAAAAAAAACTGTAGCACCATCAAAGGGAGCATTGATTAAGGGTGTCTTGAAGCTCTCTAGAAAATTGTGAAAACAAACCCAGGTGTGCAGGCAAATAGCAATGCCAGTGCCTGCAGCTCTCAACATACCATCAGCTGTGTTAGACAGCAGTTATATGGACATGTTAGACAGTTGAAGGGTAGACAGCGGCAACTGCAGTCTTCTATATATCAGCAGGCAAATTATCCAAGAGAGGTTTAGAAAGCTCCTTGGTCAAGTCTCTCTGGAAAATGAGTCATATTGGCTAGGTAATTCAGCAGGCAAACAGCAAATATCTCTGAAACACAAGTCCACTTTTTGAATATGTCCAGTGGCCTAGACACCCTGTTACGGGGACAAATGGAGGTGGTCTTTTCAGAGAACTCATTTTTCATGGCTGCTGCAATAACTACAGCATCTATGACAGAACCCTTGCTAAAATATGGCCTATTCCTAGGCGATACCAGTATTTTGCCAGGTTTTCTTGGAATTGGCTCCACCGCACAAGATTTCTATCAATCCTACTGAGAGACCAGGTCAATAAGCTCATCAGCAGGTGGGACCACCCAGGAAGTAGAGGAGCCAGCCCTGAAAGCCTTGGGAGGGGGCTTCATTGGTCTAATACCCTCACTGTTTTCATCAACTCAAAAATGTCTCCAAAGGAAAGGTCTTCTAAGGGAGATATTGGGGGGGGGCCCCTCCCATTCCTCAAAAGTCTGTACCTTTGTGTTGTCCACATGTCCCCCTCTTGCAAGTCAGTTTCTTATGCCCTTCTCCAGATGGAGACCTCGGTAGACGATTCAGAACCAGAACGGAAACTAAACAGACAAGATCCCCTCAAGACTTACTGAGGCTAATGACCAGGAGGAGGAGCTACAGAACCCAGAACAAATTAGAATGGCATCTAGTGCCATTTACCTTGCCTCATGTGAAGCATGTCAGATATTTTATGTTGGGAAGACGAATAGGAGGCTTAGGGACAGGATCCGAGAACATTTATACCAGATTAAGATCAAATTTAAGGTCAATGCACTATCCAAGCACGTCACAGATAATGATGACTATCATGCCTTTATGTTTAAAATAATAGAGGGGTTTAGCCCCAATTTTAGAGGTGGGGATATTAGAACATACACAGAGGAAAGGGAGACCATCTGGATTATAAGGCTGAGGTCCGATCAACCCCCGGGACTTAATGGAAAGGTTTCGATTAAACTGTTCCTGAAATCAAGGAAGTTGAAAGCCTGACGCAGGGCAGTTAGACTGAGGAATGATGACACTTCCTAATTCTTGTATACATTAATTCACACGATCTTGAGAAGGATGTAATGTACGTCTATGATATGTATAGTATAGTCTTATTAAGAATTTTATGTTTTTATAGATGCTTTTCATACAGATTTTTGTATGTTTTATTGATATTTGTGATTATTATATGGTTTTTGAAAGATTTTCTGGGGAATGTATATGATGATTAGCATTTATGAACACTAGCACTTTAAGGGAGATTGCCACCAAGGAAGCAATTTAAACTTGGGTGGTTTTATTAATGTTGTAGGTCTGAAGAAGCCTAGTGGTGAAAGTGCTAACCTGTATGTGATATTTTTATGCATTAAAACAACCTCTGGAGATTTTTACAACTTCTTTTGACTTTTATTTGGCAAGTGGTGTTTTGCATACTTTGGATGAACACAGCTTTGCTCAACCTAGCGTCGCTCCAACTATTATTGATTTATTTTAATAATAGAATTAGACAACAGAGCACGTAGGGAAAACCTGAGAATTTCAGCTATACCAGAGAAGCTGGAAGGAACAGACTATTAATGGTCTGAAAGCACAAATAAGCAACTGGACTGTTATTCCACAGCAGGAGCTGTTACTTGAAAGGGCACATTGTGTGTATGCTCCACACCTGGCTATGAGAAAGCAACCTAGACCTTTAATAGTAAAGATGCAATCCTACCCGCAGAAGGAGAGGATTTTGACAAAACTGTGGCAGAAGGACAAAGAGCAGTGTTTTGTGGAGAATGATTACTCATATTGTACACCACGCAGAAGAGAAGCAAATTTATTCCACTATTCATGGAATGTCGAGATACAGGTATGAGATTCAAACTGCTGTACCCCCAGCAGTCTTCAAGGTATTCTCCCCTGGAAGGAAAAATATTTTTTTAAAGTATGATGTCCAACAAAAATTAAGTTGTGAAACAGAAAGATATTCTGCTTCTTGTTCTTCTAGTAATAAAGACCACAGAGAGATTGTACCTGTGAAACTCATTCCTATGTTTCAACAAAAAATGTTGGAGTGAAGGAAGAGAGCATGAGAGATGACTAGAAGAATCAACAGTGCACTGGAAATGAAGCAGAGACATAATCTGGGCAATGGAGTTGAACAGTAATAAAACCAGTAACAATGTGGGATTACAATGCAATAATTATATGTGTGAAATATGACAGAACAAGAAAATCTCGAAATACTGGACTTTTCCAGAATCTGTTGGACTTGTGGGCGACTCTAAAGCATATGCCCTATTTCATGTCATTAATGTTTAAAAAATGCTTTGGGGAGAGGAAAAGGAGGGAGAAAGTTAACTGGAAGTAAAAGAAACATTTTTCTTACTAGCTCTATTTTTGTGGTATATGGTTTTCTTTGCATGCTAT
The DNA here is from genome assembly GCF_019279795.1 of Protopterus annectens. NCBI lineage: Eukaryota > Metazoa > Chordata > Ceratodontiformes > Protopteridae > Protopterus > Protopterus annectens. Next base: position 314,925,868 of record NC_056741.1, read on the forward strand.
AAAAGTACAATTTTCTCAGTTATTTTTAAGGGTAATTGGGGATTGTAAACAGGTGCTGTTGTTTTTGTTTTCTTTTCTTTCTCCCTTCTCTCTTTCAACTTATTCAGTTTTAAGAAATGTATGCAATGCAATGAAATAAAAGGTTTGGTTAAAAGAGCATGACAAAAGAAAAATGAATATGCTTTTTCTCATTCTTGCATGAGGACATGACTGGATAAGGACCTTTGATTTATTAACAAGTTTTAAGAGTATGACCGGATTAAGGACCTTGGATTGCTTTAGTAATCAGTTTTTAGAATAAGCAAGTAAATGAAAAAGAATACTGAGTATTAGGAGGCTTTTTTATAGCAAATACATGGGTGCTCAGCAGAAATTCTGCAGCTGGTCTTCATGTTTCCAAGGAAACAATCTGATGAAGAGAAGCTGGCTGCCCGGTTCTCATGTCTCCAAGGAGACAACCAGATAAGCAGAAACTGGCTACAGTCTGGTGGAGAGTGACTGGCTAAAGAAAGAAAAACTGAGAAGAGAAATTGGCAAGGAGATAACGCTCCCTGAAAGCATTCAGGGGTCTTCCCAGCTGGGAGAGCTATACAGAAAAGACAAAATCAATTAGCACTTAGTAGAAGCACAGGCTGCATGCACCTTAGCATGTTTAAGCTTTCTTTTAGGTTAATGCAAGTCTATGAGTGTGGCTGTCAATTTGGGACTTTTGTTCCTTTTAGGAGGGAAAAACATCAGTATTTGAAGATGTACTTAGTTTTGTGTGTTAGTACTAAGTTAATAGGTTTTAGGGGGTTATCCGGGGTGAGTTTGTTTTTTTGTTTTAGGGCTTTCAATAAAACAAAAAAAAAGTTTAAGATGTGACATAGGCTCAAATGGACAGGACAAAAAACAACTATATAAAAGTACAACCTGTTAAACAGTGTATGCATGTAACACAAAAGCCGTAACTAGACATTTAACAAAAAGGAGTCATATCTAAAAAGGTGGGAATAATACATTTTGAATGCAATAATGCTTTCTGTAATATCTTTAAATGTGAAAGGTCTCACAGATAAACATAAAAAGAGTACTGAACAATATTAAAAATGTAGAATGCAAATAGCTGTTTTACAGAAGACACACCTGGAAAGAACTGAACATGGGAATTTGATAAATAAAGGTTTTCAGGATGGTCAATCAGAGGAATACCTGGAACAAAGGAAAAGAGGAGTACTTATATAAACTGCAAGAGGATACAAAAGATAATAATGGTAGATTTGTAGTGCTAAGGGGCTACTGGTAAGAGAGGAGGATTACACTGGCATGTATTTATATTCCACCTAAAACTGCTACAATGGAGCTTAAGAAATTTCTGGGAGAAATAATCACTTTTCAGTAAGGAAAATTACTTATAGGTGGGACTTTAATGTTTTTTGCAACAGTGAAGATATGTCTGGGGGCCCAGAAGGGAAAATATAACAAAGAAGGGTAGACTTTTGAAGAAATTTATGAAAATGTTTGGCATGGGAGATGTGAATTCAGCAATAGGAGTTTGGAATGAATTTACATTATTACTTCCCGCTAGACAGAATTTACATTTCACACAAACGTGTGCATTTAATTGAATGTCTTGATACGCACCCAATAACTATTTTAGATCATGCACCAATAACAACTAAAATAAAAAAAACAGGGTAAGGAAATAAAAATGAGACACTGGTGCTTTCCCACCTATCTGTTGTAAGAGAGAGTTGGGAGGGTGGCCTAATGGTTAAGGTATTTGCCTTACAAACACAAGGTGCATGGTTTGAGTAGCACAAGGGATAATTGGCTAGGCTTAAAATGGCTTGCAAGAGCAGTCAGCCTAGTACGAACCTATAACCTATATAACCTATAACCTATAAGAGAGAATTTAGGGAATGGGTAGTGGAGATTATTCGGGAGTTATTAGAGAGGACATAAATTTCTTCTGAAAATATAGCTAGGGAGTAGGATGAAAACAAGATGGAGTTTAAAAATAGGGTGGAAATAAAATAAAGGGAGCCATGGTAATGAAGTAACAATAATTATTTAGAGGGACTGACAAATGTTAAAGTATTGCAGAATAGGAGGTATCTCACAGAACAAGAAGAGGATCAACTGCAGAATGCTAAGCAGAAAATAAGGGATTACCTTGATAATATGCACACATTTAGAAAGATTGTTGTTAAGCAACTGTTTTTTTTTTTTATAACAGTAGAGCACAACTTTTGGGACAACTACTCAGGCAACAGAAAGTAGAAAGGGCTTCTGCCAAGCTTAGGGAGCCTATAACAAGGAACTTGACAAAAGATCCTGTAGAGGTATTAGAAATATTTTGAAAATTCTATGAAAGTCTTTATAAAGCAGAGAAATATGGAAATCAAGCAAAGGTACCAATGGAAATGTTTATGGAAGAATTAAATATGCTAATGTTATAGGTAGATGAAGCTCAAATACTAATGGTTAGGAGAGGAGGAAGTGAGATAAAAAGTGTGATGTATAACCAAGCTACAGAAAAGTCTCCAGGAATAGATGGTATTCCTGTGGAAGTTTGGAAGCTAGAAGGGAAAAACTGATAAAGATATGGAAGGTTTTGTTTAACAGTATTCCAAGAGAAGTAGAAGTACCAACATCCTGGAAGAAAGCACTAATAGCTGTAATACCTAAAGAGGGTAAAGATCCATCAGACCCAGTTTCATACACATCCATTTCAACTCTAAACCATGATTACAAATTGTTCATGTCTATAACGACTAAAAGAATGACAAAAGTAATGCCAAAATTGATAAATATGGATCAATGTGGTTTTTCAGAGGGAAGGCAAACATTTGATAACATTAACAAATCACTGATGATCCAGAGGGAAGCAGAATGTGAGAAAATACCATTGTTGTTGGTGGGTCTTGATACAGAGAAAGCATCTGACAAAGAAAGCAGGGACTTTATGAGCAGGGCAATGGAAGCACTTGCATTTCCTGAAAAAAATTATAATACTGATTAGGAGGATACAAGAGGAATCTGAGGCAAAAATTAAAATGGGTGGGGTTCTCTCTGATAATTTCTGCTTGAGCACAGGAACCAGGCAGGGGTGTCATTTTGCCCCTTTGTTATTTGCATTACATTTAGAACCACCGGCAAAGAACATAAGGGACTGAGAAATTCAAGGATATAATTGGTATGGTAGTCAAGAAAAGCTGGCTCTATCTGCACATAATATTTTATATCTGATAAAATCAAAAAGAGACATTACAGTGTTGTGGAACATTTTGAGACAGTTTCAAATCTTTTTGGAATACAAAATTAATGAAGCTAAAACAAAAAATAGCGGTAAATTATATACCCACACACTAACTGGTTCAGCAATACCCATATTTATGGGGACATGATATTTAGGAGTATGGATTAAAAAATGATTTTGGTGTGGCAGCTAAGGATACGTGGGAAGAGACTAAACAAATGACAAGACAAAATCTGAGAAAATGGCAGCTTTGTTATATGAATATGGATATTAAGATACAAGTAGTCAAAATGTTTTTAGTCCCTTTAGTTTTACACAGGGCAGGCATATATATTTTTTATCAACCAGAGAAGAAGTTGTGGATAGCAATTAATAAAAAGCTGAAGGACTTTATCTGGGGGAAAATGGCAACAGTCAAGTGGGACAAGTTGGTTCTTCCAGTAGAACAGGGCAGATTGGGATTACCTGATTTAAAGGGGTATTTCAGAGCTACAGAGTTAAGGCTCCTACACATAGCACAAGCAGAAAACTATAATTCAAAGTGGAAAGAGATGATGTTGAAACATGGGTAAGCTCAAGAAACAAGGAGAGACTGAGATTTTGGATGCAGGCCTTTAAGGAGAATAACCACAATCATACAGAATATCATATCCATAAAGCAGCTGAAAGTATTCTAAGAACTAAGCCAATATGGGAATGGAAAAAGGAAATTCTGCTGATAGGGATGACTGTATTAGGAATACAGACAATAGGCAAGAGGGGGCTGGAATTTATTGGATAAAATTAGCAAAGGAACCAAGATATTAGGAGCAAATAACTAGAGAGGGGGAGGTAACAGAATGTGAAGATGCCAATAATTTATTTGGACTGCAGGCTAGAGATTGCCTTCCCTATCAAGGATTGATATCAGAGTATAGGCAAAGAGAAAGAAATGGGGAGGGGTCCTAAACGAAAAACCAGCATTGGTAGAGTTTTTAGTAGAATCTAGAACAAAAGCTGCCATTAAAAAAGGAATAATTAGTAGACCATATAACTATAAGAATCAGAGGAAGTTAGAAAGGATTGGAAAGAGAGACTGGATAAGCAATTCATAAAAAAAAAAAAAAAAAAAAAAAAAAAAACAATGCGACGATATACATACATCTCCCAAATATGCAACAAAATCTAGAAGATTTAGGATGTTTGCTTGGAAATGTTTACATAGATACATTTATACCACAAGTAGACTCCAGAGTTGTTTTCCTCAGACAGCAAATGTTGGATGTGTGACAGAGAAGAAAGAGATAATTGGGAACATATTTTCTGGGAGTGCAATGGGTTGGTTTACTTTAGGAATTTGCTGGGGGGTGCACTGTCAGAGATGTTGGGTGGGAGGACTGGTGTGACGAGGGAGACTATTTTTCTGAGCTATGATACAGAATCGAAACTGCCTAGACATAGTAAGGCCTTGCTGTGTCTAATTATGGTGGCTGCCAATAAAGCAATTACTAGAAAATAGAAATCAAAATCTAAAACCAACTATGTTAGAAGTAGTGACTATAGTAACAGGATAAAACAACTGGAATAGAGATCCTTAAAAAAGGGGAGGGGCAAACAGGGGAGGAATAAGGTTTAAGAAAAGGCAGGACTTAAATGAGCTACATAATGTTGGACTGAAAATGATTGGGTAGATTTTAAGTAATGCATAATGTTTACAACTGGGAGTGTGTGTCAGTATGGTTTGTGATGTAAAATGCTTGCAACTAGGATTAAGTTGGTGTGGTTTGTTTTCATTTAAACAAATGTATGACTGTTTATGTAATAAGTGATGGTTAAACAAAGATGTTGTTTCTTGTTTAAAAAAAGGAGGGGGGGCAGGAATTGATTATGTAATGTTGCATAGGTTATATGATATATAGCAACATATGTGAAGTATAACGTTTGTTAATGTTTATTTACTACAGTTTGATTAGTTTTGTATAAAATGTAAATTCGCTTACGTCACAAGTCAATAAAGGTGTTATTTTTTTCTATAAAAGACCTGAAGGAGGAGGCCACGGAGGGTGGCCTGGAAGACTAGCGAGTCAAACTTTTTTGGAAGATTGGAGAACGGAGCCAAGCACTTGTCAGCTCCAGAGAAAATCTGCATGAAAGCAAGGATGATTGGATCATGCCAGTTCAGAAGGACCCAATGGGTCTAAGCATTTCTTCTGAGCCTTTTCCCTACTATCAGATTTTGTTCCTTTTTTGTTTTCTTGCTTCTCTCTCTCTTTATCCTTCTCTTTTGAGCTTTTTTATTTGTCCCCACTTTGTTGGTTAAAGGGGAAGCTGAACCAAAAGCAGTCGATTCTCACGCTGGGTCAGGAAGATTATTAATTTGTTCCCAAGATCGATAAGAGCCCTGGCCCTGAAAGCATCACAGGGCTCGCACACCATGTCAAGGTGATGTACCATTAAACAACAGATGCACAATGCATGCGTGTTTTGGGGGGGGGGGGTCTTGTGCCTGCATGAGTTGCACTTTTTGAAACCAGAAGCCTTGTCACTTGTGGTTAAATTCAAAACTGAAGAAAATGTTTCAAAATATCACAAACACTTAACGTATACTAACTATCTAAAGAGAAACAGCTATAAAGATAAGAAACTCCTACTGTTTTTTTTTTTTAAAGTTATATCTATAGATAGAGATACAGATTTTATTTATTTTTTTTAAGATACAACTCTAGTTATAGATACAGTAGCGGGAGAAACATCAGGAAGGAACTCCCAAAAAAACACTACCCTAGTATAAAGAAACAAACAGAGGGAGATAATATTAAATAGATATATACTTAAAAATTCCTCCAAAAGGTTGTACAAAGCCACTTGTCTCTCAAACGAGTGCAGAACCCTCACATTATGTCTGAACCAAACTAGTGGCAAACAAGATCTGAGGTACTGTAGGGACAGGAGAGAGTTGTACATGGGGAGAAAAGCCTCAGCCCCAGATCCAAGAACTTGAAAAAAGGTGCTGAAGTCAGATGCGATAACCCATACTTTGAGTCTGACAGAAAAGACGACAAAGGCTCTGCTGTTCTATTAACTTCAAGTGTCTTTAGAGTAATAATTACATTTCCCTGGGGTACACTGTCCCTCTCTCCAATATTGCAGATTTGCTGATTAGTATAGGGGAGTTCAGAATGAAAGCCCCCCCCCCCAACACACACACACACACACACACACACACACACACACACACACACACACACACACACACACACACACAGTCCCCCTCACACAATAGCACTCAAAAGACACACACACCCATTCACCCACAAATACACACACACACCCCTACCCTACTTATCTCCTAACACCCCAACTGCAAACACCCAAGAAGAGACACAGTCACACATATGCACTCACCGGTGACCACTTCTCTCTCTCTCTCTGCATACACTTGCACAAGCCCACACATGCACCCTCCCCCCCGACTACTACATGTCTGGTAAACTACCTGGCACTTGCTTCCAATAAGATCTTACTCACTGAAAATAATGGGTTAATGGAAACTTTTGGAATGCCTTATCGCAGGCATTTCTAGGGGGAAAGTAAAAAGTTAATAAGCATAAGCCACTACCAGAAAGCCTCATTAGCATACAACTCAGCCAAGGAGAAAGCCCATTACAGACCATGTAGATCAATGTAGTCGGCCTGTCTCTGAATTAGAAAGGGCTACACCTAGCAGTAGCAGCTCAAGTTTGGGCTTTTCACTAGCAGCAGCCCAAAGCAATTCAGTCGCTCTGTCTTTATGAAATGCCAGGGAAGACTGGGTCATGGATACTATTTGTAAGTTAAAAACATACTGAGCAGAGGTATATGCCTCTGAAAATGTCTTTACAGAGAAAATCTTTTAATTCTGCTGAAGTAGGCTCAATGGGAGGGAAATCAAGCTTCTCTAGCTCAAAGTAAATATCCAAAGGGAATGTGGATCTCAGACTGCAGGCCAAACAAACAAGGTGACTCAAAGATCTTACAAACTTAGTGTTGCTAAGGGCTTAGGGTACGGAAAAGAAGTTAAAAACAGCAGCTAAATGGACTTTATTAGAGAAAAAGATAAAGCCTGTATAAATAAAATGCTCTGAAAGGTACTAAAGGACTACAGATATTGATAAGGAAAAGGAATGTAAGCCACCGAAAAGTGGAAATGATAGAAACAACACTAGCTGAGAATTCTTCAGACTTAGCAACTAACAAAACTGAAGCAGTCAAGCCATTAGGTTGACAGAGTGAAGACCCAGATGGGTTCACCTTGAGGAGGGTGAATCAACAAATGTGAGAGGGAGTCAAATTGTAGGTAGTCGAAAAAAACTTCTGAAGCAAGGACACCCATGTCTGCTTTGGCTGATAAAAAGCAAACAACTCCACTATCACTTCTGGATCCAACCACTTGAGAATAACAGTTAGTTATGTACTCACCATAACGATCAATGTACGTGGCCCATCTCGCCTACATTCTTTACTCACGGGTTTGGAGCCGAGAATCGGCTTCGACTCTGCCAACTATTTCTCTAGCACAAAGTCTCTAATTGGCTAGGCTAACCCAGTATCACAAGACGCACCTCGCCCTAGCCCCAGATCTTGTTTGCAACCATACCAATCATAACCCATACATAACCAACACTGGAAGGAATTCCAGCCAAGAAAGAAAAGGCAACTGACCTTGAAGGGTTCACAGAACGAATGTTCCTCCAAATCCTCTAGGAAGGGGGCAGGTGGGAGGGTACGTAAGAATGTAGGCAAGATGGACCACATACATCGATCATTATGGTGAGTACATAACTAACTGATGTTATGTGGTCCTATCTCGCCTCCATTCTTTACTCACGGGACAGCGTCCCCAGCACCTCTATCCTGGGAGGCTCATAGAAAGATACTCCTGAGAAACCGTGGAACCAAAGGAAGCCCGGCCCCTAGAAGCCACGTCCAGCTTGTAATGAGTGATAAAGGTGTGAGGAGAGGCCCAGGTGGCCGCAGCACAAATTCATCCAGTGAAAGCCTGGCATGGAAAGTTATCGATGTGGACATTACCTTTTCCCGTCAGAACTCACTCTACCAGGGCAAACTTCTGCCTGCTGCAGAGTAGATGAAGGAAATACAATCTTTAATCCATTTAGAAATTGTGCACTTGGAAACGGGACAACCTGCTCTGTTCTCTGAAAAGGACACAAACAGCTGATCAGACTTCCTAACCTGTTTAGTCCTTTGTAAATAGAGCCTCAATTGCCTGTGCACATCCAACTGATGGAACCTGAACTCTGTTTTACTGGAAAAATTTGGAAAGAACACAGGTAACTCGATAGATTGATGGAGATTAACAGTGGATGACACCTTTGGAAGGAATGATGGGTTAAAAGTCTCAGTGAAACTCTGTCCTTATGAAAGGTCAAATACGGAGGTTTAATGGACAGAGCTTGAAGTTCTGATACTCTTCTGGCTATCAGAAACGCCGTTTTCCAAGATAAAAATTTTAGTTCACAGGTGGCAGCTGGTTCAAAAGGGTGGTGAAGTGATGGCTTGTAGCACAAGGTTTAGGTCCCATGGCAAGACAGGCACTGACACAGGAGGGCGAAGTAGCCAAGCACCTTTCAAGAAGGCCTTGCAGAGTTTATGGCCCATAAGAGAGGGTTCGTAAGATGTATGGAAATTGGAGATTGCAGCCAATTGCACTTTAATGGTAGCGGGCGCAGAGCCCTGACGGAAAAGCATGGCTAAAAAATCTAAAACCGATGGAATTGGGGCTGTGAAGGGGTCCAAACCTTGGGCCTGAGCCCAAATGGAGAATCTCTTCCATTTGCTGGAGTAAATTTTCCTGGTAGAAGACTTATGAGATGAAGACAAGATGTGTACCACCTCCGGTGAAAAGGAATGCTGTCTAACTAGTGATGGAAGTGGAGTAGCCAGGCTGCCAGCCTGAGGGTTCGCAGTGATGGATGGAGCTGGCCTGACATGAGAGTCAGGAGGTCTGGCACTGGGTCCAGAGTGCAAGGACCGTCTACTGCATACTTCTGAAGAAAAGGGAACCATACTTGTCGAGGCCAGTGTGGAGCAATAAGGATCATCCAGCTTCCCAAGGATATGGCTTTCTGAATCACTCTTGGTAACAGAGGAAATGAAGGGAAAGCGTAGACCAGACCGGGAGGCCAATCGTGGGCTAGAGCATCCCTGGGTGACTCCCCCTGTGGGGGGATCAGTGTGAAGTACTCGCTGCATTTGTCACTGAGGGGACTGGCAAAGAGATCGCAGCAAGGCTGACCCCACCTGTTGAAAATTTGAACCGCCACTCGGTTGTTCAGGGACCACTCGTAAGGCATCAGAATAGCTCTGCTCAGCCTGTCCGCTATCACATTGGACTTTCCCAGAATGTGCGTTGCCACTAAGAACCGTTAGGAAGATACTGCCCAATGCCACACTCGCATGGCCTCTCTGCAGAGGGGATAAGACTTGGTTCCCCCTTGCTTGTTCAGGTACCACACTACGGACATGTTGTCCGAGTAAATCGCAATCGTTGCCAGAGGTAGAGAGTCTTGGAGTGCTCGCAACGCTAGAAACACCGCTCTCATCTCCAGAGCACTGATGTGCAGATGTACCTCGTGATCTTGCCATGTGCCTTGGACCGTCCTGCCAAGATAATGCCCCCCCACCCCATCTGGGAGGCGTCCGTGGTCAACGTGGCCACTGGAGACATAGGAATCAAGCTCCTCCCTTTTTCCAGATTGGCGGAACGTAGCCACCAGCGGAGGTCCTGTTTGCACCGTTCCGTGAGAAGTATCAGGTGGGAAACAGGAAGTTTCTGAAATGACCACTGGGCGGAAAGGAGCCATTGCAGAATCCGCATTTGTAACCTGGCCAGAGGCACCAGCATGATGGTGGCGGCCATGGAGCCCAACAGCTGGAGAACTAACCTGGCTTGAACTCTTTTGAGGTGCAACAGTGCGTTGATCTGAGACTGCAGCACTCTTGTTCTCTCTTGTGGCAGAAAGGCTCGCATCTGAATACAGTCTAGCTCTGTGCCTATAAAGACAACATGCTGTGAGGGCAGCAAGGCAGACTTTTCCCAGTTTAAAGTAATTCCTAATTGTTGACACAGTGCTACGGTAGTCTCCCTCGCCTGAACAAGCAGATGCCTGGTGGGGGCGGTGAGATGCTAGTCGTCCAGATACAGAAACACCTGGAATCACTGACGTCTCAGGTGAGCTGTCACCACTGCCACACACTTGGTGAACACCCTGGGGGCTGTGGTGAGACCAAAGGGCAGGGCACGAAACTGGAAGTGACTGGCTCCCAGCCGGAAGCTGCCTTGTCCATCTTGATGTGGTAGTAGGCATCCTTGAGATCGATGGAGCACATCCATACTCCTTTTTCCACCAATGGAAAAATGGACTGAAGTGTGACCATTCGGAACTTGGACTTCAGAACATAGTGATTCAGTCGACTGAGATCCAGAATGGGTCTCAGGTCCCCTGTTCTTTTCGGCACCAAAAAGAGTCTCGAGTAAGTTCCTGATCCGATATGGTCTGAGGGGACTGGTTGGATGACTCCTTTTTCTAGCAGCTTTGTAACTTCTAGTGCTGCTTGATCCCGTTGACTGGGTGGGACGTCCGGGATTCTTCTGACTGGAGGGGGGTGTTGATACAAAGGGAATAGCATAACCTCCGGTAACTATTCGAAGCAGCCAACGATCTTGGGTGATGCTTTCCCAGGCTTCCGGATGCAACGAAATTTGGCCCCCGACTGGCTCCGGAACAGCACAGTCGGGCAACGCCTCAGGAGCGCTGGAAGGAAGATCCGCGAAAGGAATCGCGGTCTCCCGAGTTGCGGGGGGCCTCCTCTGCCTCTACGACGGCGTCTTCCAGAATGATTTCCCCCTCCTCTGCCTCTGGAGGGGGACTCACCTTGAGCTGTAGGGAAAGGCCTCAGACTTCTTGAACCACATTTTCCCTCCTCTCTGAGCCTTGGGGTAAGGCCTAGAAGAGAGAGAAAAATGGGCCCCTACGGCAGATTGCGTCTTTCCCTCCTGTTCACATCTGGTGAGGGTGTCTTTCACTTTGGACCCAAAAAGAGAGGACCCATCAAAGGGGGAGTCAGTGAAGGAAGACTTAAGGGCCTCCGTGAAATGACACTGGCGCATCCAGGCTTGCCTTCTGAGAGCCACACCGGAGCTAGCTGCCCTACTCGCCCCTTCGTCTGCATAAGATATGAGCCTCATGGATGAGTTGACAATGGAACCAAGGGTAGACAACTGGGCGTTAACAGTTTGCGTTACTGCCTCAGACATGTTACCCATCCGGGTATCTCCTAGCTCCTTAAGGAGATCTCTTTGGAGCAGAGTGAAATGGCAAAGGTAATTCAGCGACCGCAAGGTAAAGGTCGCCGAAGACAGGGTACGCTTCCCGTACTGGTCCATACTCCTGGACTCCTTGTTAGGAGGATGGACGGAAGAAGAAGCCTCTGCAACTTCCTGCTGAGTGGCTGCCGCCACCACCAAGGCATCTACTAAAACCCCTTTGGTCAGGAACTCTTTCCCCGGGGGAGCAGAAAGGAACTTATTTGGACGTCTGGGCACCGGTTCCACGGAATCAGGGTTCTCCTACACCCTTCGACAAATCAAATCCAGAAGTTCGCCAAAGGGTGGAGACAACCAGGAGGTGGAGGGTTGAGCTCCGAAGGCCTTGAGGAATACCAACTCCTCCTCAGAGGGGGTCTTGGAAGGCCAGTCGCCTCTCTACCTCAAAATCTTCAGGATATCGGAGAAAGAGACATCGGACGACGACTTGGGGGACCTCTGTGACTCCTCGACGTCGGTATCAGTGGTGAGGGACTCGTCCTGGGAGTCTATGTGCTTCCTCTTGCACAACGTCTTTCTGGTGGGCTCCTCAGGCACAGACTCTGAGGGGCCCTCAGAAAGTAGGGGACCGCTCAAGGGGGTATCCCCAGACCTTCGGGCTCCACCATCCACGGATAGGGGGGCGTCAGAGGCTCTAGCCGGGGTGTATGGGGATGGAGTGACCAATCCAGGTGATGTGACTGATGATCTAGCCAGTGCGCTCCTCATGGCCTCGAAGGCAGGTCCCCCCGAATCCAAAGACCGACCCATCTCCGAGACCACGACCGGAGTAGAGATTCCCCGAGTCGATGCACCGAGAGGGAGACTCGGAACCGATAGGAGTCCCGAGGTATCCCCCTCGGGTCCGACTGAGGAAACCAGAATACTGAAACCAGAGGATGGAACCGACATGGTTGGAGCCAACACCAGCTCCAATAGACTCACCTGGGGTATCGGAGCAGACACAAGGACATCACTCGGCGCGGGGCACTCCGGCTCCGTTGACACATGGGTGCTCAGAAGAGGAATCATCAGTACCAGGACAGGGACTGGCTCCAGAGCCGACTGGGTCGGAGCCGAAAAAGGTTTTGCTACTACCGGTGACTGCAGGAGCCTCTGGACCACCCTATCCACATCCAAATCAGACAGCCTAGAGGATTTGGAAGAAATAGAAGGAGATCGGGATCTCCTACCTGGAGACTCATGCCTGACACTGGGTGACCGGCTCCGTATAGGCTCCAATCATATCGGAGCCGAGGTCGACTCCAGTACAACAGATACCGCCTGCGGCCCCGAGGGCAATGGAGCCGAGGAGGTAGTATCCATAACTGAAACTTTCTCCTGCGGCCCCAAGGACAGTGGAGCTGAGGAGGAAGTATCCACTTTTGAAACCTTTTCCGGAGGCTCCGAAGAGGCAGACGGAGCCGGAGATCTTTCCTTGGCCTTAGCAGGCTTAGATTTAGCACTAGAAGACGAAGAAGAATCTAAGGCCTCCTCAAAGGAAGGCTTAATCAGACCCTTCAAAATCAGTTTATTTTTTCTTTCCTGCAGAACCCTAGGGCTAAACACGTGGCAAAAACTGCAGGACTCTTGTAGGTGAATAGCACCCAGACAATAAACACAGATGGAATGCCCATCTGCAATGGACATTTTGTAGCCACATTTGGTACACTTCTTAAACCCGGAGGGTTTATGTTCTTTCTGCTCTTTAGACATGATAACAACCGCACAACACTCAGCTGACAGAGACAACACACGAGGAAGGCAGGAAAAAACAAAACACACTAACGCCAAGTAAACTCTAGGTTAAACGTTTCTTGGAGGGAAAACAGCTACCCACAACTCAAAGACCAGTACAAAAAATACAAGGGGGCAACACTGGAGAGGACTAGGTCCTCTAACTTAAACGGGCCTAGCTCGTGAAACAGAGGGATACCACAAACACACAAAGTCCTCACAAAAAAACTCACAAGAACTAGTCACAAAAGAAGAGTAGCTATTAAAACAGCTTTTGCAATACAACTGACTACTAGAATACTTAGAAAAGTATTTGGAAAGGGTACTTAGCCACAGCCAAGTGAGACCATGTCCCAACTCTATGAGCGGCAAACGAGATCTGGGGCTGGGGCAAGGTGCATCTTGGGATACCGGGTTAGCCCAGCCAATTAGAGACTTCGTGCTAGAGAAATAGTTGGCAGAGTCCGAGCAGATTCTCGGCTCCGAACCCGTGAGTAAAGAATGGGGGTGAGATAGGACCACATAACATCTGAAGGTTATGTGTTTACTATAACACTAGACCTGAATAAGCAAGTCCAGTATCATCAAACAGGACAAAGGCCAGCAAGACTTAGCTTAATATGAAATTCTCAATGGCTACTGTCTCACTTTAGTCGCACTGCTTTGCATGCATGCTTCTCCAGATCTTGATTAGCCTATACTGCAAGAAACCATCTAAGACAAAGGAATGGAAGGTCTGTACTTTGACCTTCTCACCCAGATCTAGTATTACAGTAAGCAAGTAATTTTCATATGTGCAGATCCAGTCTCTTCAACCTAAAGGACAATGTCTGAGCTTATCCACCTGTGTGGTTTTCATCATTAAAGCATACTCCTAATGCTTGTAGCTCCAAATGGAGACATATGTTTAAAGATTGCATCCATCTATAATGGCTTGTGTGACACCCCAGCACTGGCCCAGTAATCAAGGAGCCTCAATCCTCACCACTGGCAACAGTGGGGAACGTACACACTGGGAGGATGACAAGTACACACTCAGTAAAGTGTAATTTCCCTTAAGAGCACAGAGAGACCACAGTCAGTCAGGGGCTGGTTTCCCCCTCTTTCTCCATATCTCAAATAAGAATCCCCACTGGCACAGCTATAGGGTTAAGATCTCAGCTGAGTGGCCATGCCAAAACCTCGAGCACCCTCTCTGTTCAACCAGTGTTTCGTGTCCCTGCCCAACTAGCTGACATGAACACACTGAGATTTGAGTTATACACAAACACACACCTGGGAAAGGCTGGCACAGGTTTACTAGCTATGCCCCCTTCTGCCCAGATTATAAGGTAGCTCCGACCGTCATCAGCCAACTCTATCAGCTACTTAAGGCCCTTAACAAACCATATCCAGTCCTACTGTGTAATGTTACTATTATCCAAATGGTAGTCTGACCAAGAGCAAGGCTATTTAGGAATGGACTGTACAGTGTCACCATATAGATATGCAAGTACACCAAGAGCTTAAATATGTCTCACAAACATCAGCGACAAAGATAGGTTTAATTAATAAAGGAACAAGACAATACTCAGTAAATCAGTACAGTAGCTTCAGAGCTCAAAATCACAGGAAATATTTAAAATAACATTGCAGGACAGTCTCAAATAAATAAAGACAACATCTAAGCTATACTTTACTATATTCCTATCTGAATCTAAATGAGTTACTATGCCCTAAAAACCTATTTGCAGCACACAGGTAGAAGTGCAGAAAGTGGTGATGAGTGGATGTTGTTGTCAGATCAAAAAACAAACACAAAATGCACAGTCTCTCTCAGAGTTCTTAAATTAATATCACACACTACTGCTAGGTTAGTTTGAATTATATCACTTTTTGTCACCTGACTTAGTTCCCAAGCTAAACCCCCCTTTGTCAGAAACTAATAGAATTTTAGCATCTCTCTCTGAAAAATACACGTCTCTCAGATGTTTGCAGATCCTGGAAGTCATAAAACAATAAAATACTTCTACATCTTAAACCTAGTAATTACTTCTCTTTCAAGGCAATACAAAAAAAATTTCTAGCTCTACACATTGTGCCTGCTATGGCACTGAAGCTGACACGTAACATCTCTTTTATTACTGGGTTATGAAACAATTTAATTTCAACTATTTTCTCTGAAATTTTTTAAACCATAAAGAAAAAAAAACTTAGTTTGAGACCGTCACACGTGTGAGTTCAAAAATGCAGCGTAGTAATAAAATCCAAAAAAATTTATTGTAATACACTCCGTCAAGCGCCTTCGTCCCTCTACACTTAATACTGGGACTTCATCAGAACGGTTCTGAGGTTTTTTCTTTAGGGTTTATTTTTCCTCTCTCTCTTGCTGAATTTTAAGTTAACCTCCTGTGTTCCAGTTTCCATTAGACATATACATCTAAACAGTCACAATAGTGCAGGTACATTCCTGTTCTATTCCAATAGGGCATGCTGTGGTTACATTCCAACTCAATATTTTACACACACTTCTGTATAAATCATATCAATATTCACAAATTACACAGAATTTACAAAATTCCAGATAGCTGGGTTGGCAATATTTCCATGTGTCACAGCTTGTAAAAGTGTTTAGTAAAGCCCAGGTAGAAGCTGCACAAGTACCACCCAAGGATGTATTTCTGAATAGGACTTGAAAGGTTTCCCTAGCTGAGTGCACTGTCAGCACAGAAGGTAAAGACTTTCTGTACTTAAGATACCAGAACTTAATGTAATCTGATAACTACCTGGATAATGTTATTTATTTTTTTTTAGAAACTTTGCATCTCAGTTCCTTTTTTGAAAATGAAATGAACAGTTGCAAAATCTTCTGCCCAAGTGAAATATAAGTTGTCCATGAAAGTCCATCCAAAACGACATGCATTTTTCTCCATTACTTAATTTGAAAAGAAAATAAGCAGATTTATGGACAAGATCAGCTTAGTTTCCGTACCAATCATAGGCATTATTAAGTTTCTGACATTGGCTACAATACTGTCTATCCACTTGTACCTAAGAAAGTAGTAAATCACTTTTTTTAAGTCAATAAGGGAAAAGACAGTTAAAATGTCACAGTGGGAAATAAACTGTCCCGCTCTGATCCTTACTGTGACAACTACACCTCAGAGACAGACTTTGTGTGCGCATGTACTGTTTGTCCGCCTAAAGCTTCCAAAGACCAAGTCATGGCCTGCCATATGACTAAATAAAAACAGATTCTAATCTAACATGAAGAAAAGATAAAAGCTCAAGAGACTGCTATCACACAAAATAAGAAAATAAATCACAGTACGACAGATAAGCAGGGAGACTAGTTAAACCTATAGAAGGGAAAGAAAGTATAATTTCTATTTTGTTAGGTCTGCCGAAACAAGCTATCTTGGTGAGACAGAAGTTTTGTTCACTGAACATGTGAATTTGCAATGTCCCCTGAAGTGATGTATTACGGAAAAGTACAACCATGAGAACAGAATGTTAAGTTACAATCTGGATGTTGTGTTCAGTTAGTACACAACGCAAGCTGTAAGTGTTGACGTGCGAGTCTAAGGTTTTGGCAGATACTTGTGAAAATCAGCACTGCTGAACAAGTTTGTGCTATGCTGTTAAAATTGTCTGAACATTAGGGCCTTACTGGTACTAGTTATCTTTCTACAAATGTTAACTTATGTGAATAATTACTCTTTTGTCAAGAGTAAGACAGTTGCCAAAACACAAATCCAGCATACCTCTCAACTATCCAGTTTTTTTATGTCATATTTTTGGACTGTTCCTCAAAATTTGTGGTTTTCTGTAAAGTTAGAGAGGGTTGAAATCATTAATGGCATACAGAATAGTTGTGTATAATCTTGCATTAACCACAGATGTCTTTCTCTTCTAGGTTACATTTGAGTTTCAGACATCATACCCTTCTGGAAATGCATGCCAACATAAATCCTGTTATTCTTGCAACTTTCTAAGTTTATAAAAGCAATATTTAAAATCTGTCACTAATTTTGGACCTTTGCCCCCCCCCCCCCCCCCCCATGCATGACTTTATGATGAATTCTCCCCGAATTCAAACTGCCAATTATCCGAGAAGGCTAACAGTAACTTTAAGATCATTGGGATTCATACCTCTCAATCTCTTACGGTAAGAAATCTGGAAAAAGCCTAAAGTAATGGGGGGATAAAGGTCCAAAAATGGTGACATCTTATACATATTGCTTTTATAAACTTTGAAAGTTATTAGAATAATATGTTTTAAGTTAGCATGTATTTCCTTAAGGGTATAATGTCTGAAACTCAAATGTATGTCATTAATGATTTCAACCTTCGATAATTTTACAGAAAACCATAAATTTTGAGGAACAGTGGTGGTGCTGCGGTAGCGTTGTCGCTTCACAGTAAGACGTTGTCCTGTTCGATTCTCAGCTAGAGCTTCTTTTGTGTGGAGACATGCGTGAATGGACGTACATTCGTTGAAGGTTGTGCGTCAGGGCCGGCAACTCAGCACGTAAAAATCTACTACCAATAATTAGCGGACCAGAGTTCCGCTGTGGCGACCCCTAACCGGGAAAAGCTGAAAGACACAAGTCTAAAAATATAACATCAAAATCTGGACAGTTGAGAGGTATGCTGGATTTGTGTTTTAGCAACCGTGCCTTATTCCTGACAAAAGAGTAGTTAAACAGACTCATACCACTGGCTGTCAGAATGACCAACTGAATTCTCTTAATCTCCACTGTTGCTCTTTTCCAAGGGTGTACAGAAATCTCATTAAAAATACTAACTGTGCAACAAGATAAAGAATGATCAGACTGGGAAAAAGTGTGCTGCCACTGGCTGGTCAAGTTATTTTTCATGTAATTGTGAGTCCTGAGTGGCAAACCTGTCTTTCCTATATAACCTCCCTTAGGACATTTCCTGCATTTGAATAGGTAAACCACATTTTTAGAATTGCATGTAAATAAACCTCATACTTAGAAAATTCTGTTCTGTTATGTTGGAAGTAGTACAAAACATCTGACATGTTTTGCAACTTGGATGGCTGCAGGGTGTTGTACTATTTTAAGCTTTGTTCTGTTCTAGTTTATGTGCGCTTATCACAATAGGATTCTTTAGATTTGGTGGCTGTTTAAATGACATTGGGGGGATGCTTCAAAATGTTTCTCAACTTGTCCTCTTCATTGAATATTGGTTGGAGGTCCCTTATGATTTTGAATTTTTTTTTTTTTAAGTTCTGATGATATGTTGCCACGAGTAGAACTGTCAAAGGGAGTTGTCTCTATACTGGGTGGTTATGCTCTTGGTAGCTGTATTGCTCTGACAAAAGTCCCTGGCAGAGTGATTTTGAGTAACCATGGATTCTTTCAGGTGTGTCAGTTGTGTGTCTTCTTTCTTTCTCACTGAACAAATGTGTTGATACTGGGGTCCCTGACTATAAATAACTGGCTTCTTTGTTTGGCTAGGATGACTACTGCTTCTGTGCAGATACATCTTTTAGTTGGTTTCCTGTATGTAGAGTCAGTTTCTGTAATACAAAGTAAAAGTCCCCAAGGGGGAACAGGATCTTCAACTAGGGGTTGGTTAAGAAAGGTATCTCTCACGGGTGGATCTCAAGGTGTTTCAAAGAACCCAAGTATTATAAGGCCAAATCAAAAATAACACTAAACAGACATATTTGAAAGTGCCGTAACTTATTAGCTACAGTACTACTTTAAGAACACAAAATATCATTCTTCAGAATGTGCCTGACCAGGCACATGCAACAACAAACATCCGGAGAGATTTCCCACAAAACATACCCTACGGAGATCGCCTCAAAACCCCATCTCTATACTCTGACTCGTACAGACTGCTGACAGGATCTATGCCAAGCATTAAGGCATCCTTGGATCCTACTCTGATGGACCTTCTACATATCCACAAAACAACAGGATCTAGAGACTTTTATCTCTGGTCTGGCACCTATGTCCCTAATTGAAAGAGGCATCCTGTAAATGCTTGACCACTGAATCCATAACTTGCATATATGTTTTAAAATAATCTTAAAAGTTCCTAAACTTGTCAGATACATGTGGGATGCATGGCTAGTCTAAAGACCCCTGTGGTCGTTATGCAAGAAGTCATCTATCAGCAAGCAGACACAAATTTACATCAGGGTTATCATGTACAGCCCTACTCAGTTTGGGAGGGGAGCATTATGAAGTGCTTGAAAAGGGTTTGCTTAAAGGTGTACAGGGCAAGGCATCTTATGGTCCCCTTGATTACCTGTCTAGTATATTCCTATGTTCCTAAACTATGAGGATGTTATTCTTTAAGTCACTTCGAGTACACTAAATAAAGGTTCAAACTTAGCATTTAAAACATGATTTTTTTTAATGGGATTTTGGTATTAGTGGTGTAGTAATTTGTTGTATTTGGGTGGCTGGTGAACAGCAGAGAGGAAAAGTTTTAAAAGAAGCAGACTTGAATGCGAGAGGCACCTCACTGATGCCGAACCTCAGCCTAGTGAGGAAAGTAATCCACAAATGGTTATGGAGCTATGGAAGGTGCTTTGGAAGAAGTTAGACAGCTGCTGAAGGGGCACCTGGACATTTGAACCAAAATGCCAAACAGCTTCAGCAACCAGGAAGAGATTCCAGTAGGTTTTTGAAAGTGCAACATGATACCACATTTTATACATTCATAGGTGTTTACTAGGCTAATGACCACAAGGGCCTTTTAAAGCCTAGCCATGCATCCTAAATCTCTGACAAGTTCTGATACCCTTGATAAGTGTAAGCAGGGGCCTGGGAGATGAAACATATACAAGGTTGTCCGTGTCAATTACAGACTTCGGTACCAAACCAGGGATGAATTTCCTGTTCCTCATCTAACTGTCCAAGTTGCACTTGAACTGGGTTAGGGAGGAACTCTGCTTCACATTGATGGTAGCCTGTTCCAGAGAAGAGGTAGTCTCTGGGATACATACCTGTCTCTCCAGCAGGTCCTATTTACATCACAGGCAAGGTTTAAGTCTTTAGAACAGGTAATTCTGGTGCAGTTTGTTTTGTGGATATGCAGGAGGTGCAGCAAAGTTGTGTCTGACAATGTCTTGTATGCCAAGCATAGATCTCCTCTCAACAGCCTGTAGGAGACAGAGTACAGGGATAGGGCCCATGAGGTGGTCTCCACAGGACATGTTACTTATGCCCTATATTCTTTTAGAGAGGAACCTCTGTGGATGTTCCAATTGTTGGATATGCCTAGTTAGGCACATACCAAAGGGGGCACTGTACTCAATGATTGTTCCAGTATATTCAGCATTCATCAGATCTAGGACTTCCTTGGACCTAGATGCCATACCTTTGTTTATAAGTTTCAGAACATGGAATGATTTCCTCACTACTATAGACACATGGTCAAAGGCTAGACTACTGTCTATGCGTGTCACCAAGTTCCCAACTACTAGGTCAACTCTTAGGAAATGTGTTGTCAATATGATAGTTACAAGGGGTGGAGGACTTCCCAAAGGATACTATTACGCATTTCTTGGCATTTAGTTTCAGTCCATGGCTCTGGCACCAGTTGTTTATGTGTCAGCCCTTCCTGGAGAACACTTGTATTGGTGGGCAATGTAATGATCACTCATAATTTGCAATCATCTGGAAATTTAGTTAGTCAGAGAACTAAATGCCAAAAAGGAGCCAGCTCATGACAGAACCCCGAGGGACTCCACTTGTGACTGGCCTCTTTGTAAATGTGGACTCCCCCTCAATTCTAACTTCCTGAGTCCTGTCTATGAGCCAGCTGGCTATCCAGTGGGTGACATAAGAGTTTGTACCTGACCTCTTAAGTTTGTCAACAATGCCCAAATGGGGGATTGTGTCAAACGCCTTAGCCAGGTCAAGGTAGGCAGCGTGAACCATTCTGCCCTCATCCATTCCTTTGGTGACCTTCTTAAACGAGTCCACCAGGTACAGTAAGCATGCCCTGCCCTTGATGAAACCAAATTGGGTTGGGTCCAGTGTCTAGATGTTTCCTATGTCACTACTTATTTCCAGGATAATTCTTTCCATGGCTTGCATATGACACTAGTGATGCTTACGGCTCTATAGTTTCCAGGGTCTGTAGATGTCCCAACTTTGTACAGAAGGATGACTTTTGCTGTTCTGCACTCATGAGGCACAAAGCCTGTTTGGAGGCTACAGTTAAATAGCAATTCCAGAGGGCCTGATAGATCATGTTTCATGCTATTTAGAAGGCATCATGGGATATTGTCTGGGCCCATTGATGCAGTATTCTTTGCCTCATAGAGAATATTAAGGACCTGTTCCATAGTGATAGCAGGGGGAGTTGTATTTGATGGTATTTCCTGAGGGAAGGCTGAGGGGAAGAGAGGGCTAAAGCTGCAGCTGAATTTATCAACCAGGAGGTTTGCTATATCTTCTGGCTTAGTAAAGGTGGCTCCATTTACAATGGGCTCTGCACACAATTGCGTATTGTCTTTGAGGTTGCAGACATAGCTAAAGAATGCCTTGTGGCTGTCCTTGGCCTGGGAGGCCAACTGTACCTCAAATTTGGCTTTGGTACACCTGATTTGTCCTCTGAATTGTGTAATTAGTTTGAGAGTACTTTTATCTTGCTGGGTTGCTGCATCTCCTGATTTTTGCCATGAATTTTTTCTTGTTGTTATACAGCCTATTGATGTTGTAATTCCACCAGGGTGGCTTGTTTTTTTGAGTTAGCGCTGTACTTCTTCCTGGTGGGTACAGCAGCCTCTATGTAGCTATTAACATGCTTGTATAGGGTTTCTGTACAGAGTTCTGCTTAGGCAGCAGTGTTCTCAGGATTTATGGTAACTTGAAGTTTAGTCAGGTTATCATTTAATAGCAGGGAGTTAACCTTCGAGTAGTTCCTGAATATTCCAGGGTTGGCTGGGGTTCCAGGTTTTATTTTTAATTCAAAGGAGACCATTTTGTATTCTGACCTTACCAGAGAAGACAATACACTAGGGGATATGCAGCACTCTCCCATATTAATGAGGACCAGATCCAGTATGTTTGCATCCCTTGTTGTTGTACTGACAGTCAGGTCCAGAGAGTTTGTGTGTGAAAAATTCATGAATCTCTATGCCTGTACATTTGGTGTTGTACATAATTCCCAGTTAATAACGGGGTAATTAAAGTTGCCCAGAAATATGGCATTGGGTTGGATGGTGAGTGTTTCCAATTAGTTTAAACACATGGTATGGGTTTCCTGGGTCATACAAGGGGACCTATAGCTTGCAAGGAACTGGTATTTAACTTTGCCTATGGTGATTTAACCATGAAGAAGCTCAAATGCGTTGTCCTGTTTGGTCAGCCTTGAAGCATATTTACGTTGACTGTGGTTTTACTTTATTATTAAAGTCTTTTTTCCCTCTCATATGTAGTGCTGGCTGTTTTTTGAAGAATATTTATTTTTGACAAATCGAGACACCTCCAACTTTAGCCCTTGACTGTATAGTAGCAACAGGTCTAAACATGTGGAAGGCATTATAATAACTTTGAACTGTCGGTGTGCTCTCCAAGGCTTTAAACCATGTCTCAGTGACTTCACATTTGTATTTCCATTTATTAACCAGGATACAGCACTGATCCACATGTTCCTTTGTCAGACTCGGCCCAGAAGCACCATCTGATTAAGTGACTAACACCAAGTGCGCCATGAGAAGATACTACTTGGAAACTGTTACCACCAAGTGCCTTCCACAAGTGTGAGAAACTCTATTCCAGATTTGTAGCTGAGCTTAATGTAAAACACACTAAAATAGTAACTGAATGTGTAAATTACCTTATATAGTTACCATTCAGCGTGTTTTTACATTAAGCTCACATTAAAGATATTTTAGAAAATCCCGTTTAAAAGTTCTTGATAAAGCAAGTGATGGCAGCCAATCCAATCTTGCAATCCAAGCCACCACTTGCGTCACACCCCCAACATTATTTTTTTTTTGTTTTCCCCAAATAAATAGAGGGTCCCAGCAGAAGATAATTCCCTTCTTTCTGCAAATATTTGGAGATTTTACCTGCTACTGGATCCCTCTATTTTTTTGGGGAATCACGGGGTGCACAGATCTCCAGAGCTGCAAGTAGTTTCCCGGTTCAGCTTCTCCAAGGACTTCCCTGTTCATCTTCTGCCTAACAACCAAAGTAAAAATATGTCAGACATGGAGGATTGCTAATCATATGTATTAGAATGTTTAATTTCAGCAGCGACAGTTTAATTTTTTCTGACACTGCTATGAACGGCAGAGGGTGTAAGAGAGTTTGTCATGCAAAGCAGGCTTACCCCTATCTAATTTATGCTTTTGTATCATGATTTAGAGATGTCAGCTGATGCACTGACTGGTAATTTTTATCTACTGTGTTGTGTTGTGTAAGACTTACCACCGAATGTTTCTGCAGTCCTGGTAAGCCTGAGCAATTTCAGACACTGCTATCCTGCTACTGCTTTACACTGACTCTTTCTCAGAAGTAGCAACTGACTGTTTAAAAAATTAATAAAAATCACCTGAGCAAAGAAGTAGCGACTGATGCTGCCAGAAAGCTGCTCATTTCAGCAAGTGCTGTA
Source organism: Protopterus annectens (assembly GCF_019279795.1). Lineage (NCBI taxonomy): Eukaryota > Metazoa > Chordata > Ceratodontiformes > Protopteridae > Protopterus > Protopterus annectens. The sequence continues at coordinate 314,949,783 of NC_056741.1, forward strand.
ACGCCCAGTAAATTCTCTCCCATAAGCATCCGATTTTTATCTAGCCCCAACAGCAACCTGATTTCAAACCCATGACCTTCCACCCAATCCTTGTGGAAAGCCCCACAACAACAGAGTTTTTGACATGTTACAAGGGGTGATAAGGAAGCGAAAGTCAGAAGCTTAAACTCATCCATCTCTCCTTTCTCTCTCTCTCTCAAACTCTTTCAATCTCTTTCTATCCATCTCTCTCCTCTCTCTCAATCTCTCTCCTCTCCCTCAATCTCTCTATCTCCTCTCCCTCAGTCTCTCTCTCTCTCTAAATCTCTTTCTATCCATCTCTCGCTCCCTCGCTCTCTCTCTCTCTCAATCTCTCTCTCTCAATCTCTTTCTATCCACCTGCTCACCCCAATAACTCAAGCTTCTTTATGGGCTGGGAGCTTGCAGAAGACAACTGTAATTCCTTCTGCCCAACATGAAACTTCCTTCTTGATGCAGGCCATCTTGAAGAGCTCTATATCCAAGTTTAGCTAGTGCGGATTCCAAGGGGTTGTTAGGAACCCCTGCATCATCTGTATATGCAGCCTGACTTGAGCAACCCTTACATTGGTGGAGCCCTATAACACAAAACCTTCAGGAATTCTCTGATCATCAGCCATCCCTGCCAGTTGGTTAAAAAATGTATATGCCCAGAGAAATAGATGCGTCATTTGGATAATACACTCTGCAGTATTCTATGTCGGGGTCACACCAGAAAAGTCTTGATACAATTAAGGTTGAGGCTTAAACTGAGAAGGGAGGTTTTAAAACCCAGATGCAAATTACATGATAATGTTAATAGATCCAGGATTTAACATTGTAAATGTGCCTGCAAAAGACAATCATACAAGCACAGCATGGTCTTGCCATTTTCTTACATTTTGTTTTACTATATCCTTGGAAGGTTTCGCAAAGAAGGATACTCAGTCTGTGGAAGCATTCAAGACTTCCTATTTGACATACTTCTATAGAAGTTGACCTTTAAGCCAAGCATGATGTCTAATAACCTAAACAGAAGCAGCCAATCTAGGCTATGCATTACTTGCATTCTGATTGCA